>NC_081541.1:40153846-40160620 GCF_901000735.1 Corylus avellana | reverse complement strand
GTTGGCATTGGTTGAAAAATGACTTGAATTAATCAAGCCATGGAACCCACATGTTTTGTCTCTATAGCACACCTTGCCTTGGATCATCTAGAAGCTTTGACAAAAGCAAGCTTTTGTCAATATTACAAACCTTCGTTTATATGATTTTTAGGGTAACTTATACTTAGATTTAGATGAAAAATAATTCACATCTCCGACTTGTAAGATTTAAGATACTTTGACTATCTTCTTTAAACATTTCTTAGTCATAAATATCCCTGTATCTATCATTTTTTTACCATATTAAATATCTTATCTATTAGAGTTTTCCTAAATCTAGCTAACCAAATATATATATTGTTAATTTTGGTCTGCGATCATATGGATTGATCTAATGGGTTTCCAAGGATAGGTCTTGTTGATGGGCTAACACAAGCTTGACCCAGTATAAACACACCAGAATTGGATGTTCACTGATTAATATATATTGTAATTGTTGCTCCCAAACAATTCCGGATTTATTTTTCAAATTATTATGTCTTACTGATATTGAATTATTGATTGACAACTTTATCCTCTCCGAGTTAAAAATTTCTTTTAATTTTTACATGACATATATTAATCTTTTAATTTTTACATATCATATATTAATCTTATAACATGATAAATGCATAGCTTATTAACACACAACTAGATTTCTTTTAGTTTTTATTTCAAAAATAAAAACTTATAAATAACTCCTAATAAAAGCGGCAATTTTTTTTTTTTTTTTTGCATGCAAGTGAGCAAGCAGCAATTGCATATGCCTACGTCAATGGCAACGGTCAATTCCTCATTTCAAAACTGCTTAACCTTCTCCAAATTAAGTATCAAAACTCAGGCAATTCTCCACTCAACACACATGCTACAATCATGTTGCTTTTTATTGTAGCCACATGTGTTTACGCGGTGGCATTGATGGCGATAACACGATTAATTCCAAACATGAGCTACCTCCGTAACACTATTCTTATTTGTGACATTTCTGGTGTCTTGTCTTGTTATTTACTTGTATTCATCATGCTTCCTCTGTTTGCGTGGTTTCTATTGGTTTTATGTGTATTCGCACTCATAAGAGTATTGTACAGCTCATATCGACAGATTTTTGAGTTGCTCCATGCTTTCTCAATTCAAGTATGCAGAACATTAAAACAGATTTTCAAACCATCTCATCAAGCATCTAACAGCAACTCGATGGAGCAAGAGGGCAATGACGGTATTCCGACGATAGTGTGAATTGTGAAACCCTCCAACAATTTAAGTGTGTTAATTTAGGTTTTGGCACATTTGGTTTCCATGTACGTTATTAAAAATGAGCATCTCAACATGTTTCAGAAAGCTGATTTTAGAGGCATGTCCGGACCCCCAGAAGCCGGGTCCGGACACAAAAACCAGCAAGTGTGCTTTGAAGAGCAAGTCCGGACCGCCAGACGCTGGGTCTGGACCTGATTTCCAAAAACTGCTTTTCACAGAGCAGGTCCGAACCGCCAGAAGCTAGGTCCGGACCTATTTCTAGAAACTGGATTTTGAAGGAGAGATCTGGACCGCCAGAAGCTGGGTTCGGACCTCATTTCCTGAAAGCCTTATTTTTATGAGATGTCTGGACACAAGAGTTGGAGGTTCGAACATCACTAGGTTACGCATATGTAACCCTAGCCATGTCCGGACCCCAAATTAGCCCTGTCCGGACATGGCTGCCGATGGATTAATTATTTTCTATTTAAACACTTTATTTTGCTTGAGAAATGTACGTATTTTGTGAGAAAAATTAGAGTGCTTAGAGTGAGAGATATTGTTCAAGATTATTTGTGAAAAGAAAATACGTGAAGCCAATCGGAGTTCCGGTGAAAGAAAATCTTTTAGAAGAATTGTGCCAGATGTTCTGGAAAGAGCTACTAAGGTAGAAGTCAAGTGGGTCACTTGTCATGTGCAAGGAAGAGTCAAAAGTTTTGTAATTCTTCTTGTATTCCTTATTCTTCTTATAGTAAATTGATTTCCTGGGTTTGGCTGCCTCAGAGAAGTTTTACATTTAAAGAGTTCTCTAAATGGTATCCTCTTCGTAACCAAATATCTATGTTCTTAATTGCTTAGTTCATGTCTATATTTGGTTAATCTTTTAACTGCTAGGTTAGATCTTTTTTTGAATAATTTCTGTGAAACACCTAGACATTTGGATAGATGTTGTTTGGAGTCATTTTAGAATTTTCAAAGTGTACTTTTCCTGTTGCTTTGTTGTTGTACCATGGTTGTGAGTGTTTTTGGGATAGAAACTACTATTGCATACTATTTTGTTTTCAATGTAGTGATTCGTCATTAAATCAAATGCAAATTTATGGGCTAGCCTCTTGATAACTAAGAGGCAGTAAGTAAATCGTGTTGCACAAAGTCTTATAGGGACAAAGACTTCATATTCATGTTGCTTTAGACTTTCGAAGAATCTCCTCTTTAAATCAATTTGTTTTCTTCTTTTTCCTCACAAACCAAACCAGTATATATCAACACAAGCTAGCAACCATGTTGATACTGACAAATTCATCTGAATGAATTATTGAATGCATGCATCTCTTCATTTGAGATTTGAGATTTGAGATGCTTCGAAATAATTATAGCTGGTTTACAAATTCAAATAATCTTACTTTCATAACAAGCATTAACTTACGAAACTGTGATAAGAAAACATAAGACGAATTGTCTATGTTGAAAAGCTTTCAGCTGTATTTACAATGCCAGAAAAACACATTCACAACAAACCTTAAATTATAAATCAATCAAAGCACGTTAGAAAATGTAAAAGTAGCTAGAGATAACATTAATTGATCAAAAAAACATCATTTTATCCCATTAAGTGATAAAAAGCATCTCAAAAAATTACAAAATAAAAAGAAAAACAATTTTGTTTTTATTAATGCTACAAACAAAAAGGTAATAGTTTTTTATACTGACGGTTCGATTCGATTCTTGGGCCACCTATCCAACCATGAACCAGTTGGATCGTCTATTAATTCGTTGGCATGACAGTCAATCAAATCATGAAACCAATACTCAAAATCTCCATCATCCCAAAGATGTTGATAATTAACGTCATCAAAAACTTCACCAAGTTTGTCAAGAATGATTGGCTCTAGCATTTGTGTTTCTAGGGATTTATACCTCTCCATCATCATTGTATTCACCATAAATGCATGATCGTCCAGGCAACTGTCCCGCAACTGATAGCGCTTGCATAATGAAGAACTACAAGGTTGACTCAAGATCCGAATGGCATATTTTTGTAATACAGGGAGATGATTGCCACAAAATTCCCACCATATTCCTGCACAATTCAAAATAATAGCATAAATATATAAGTTTTACCAACGAAAAAAAACATAATTTACTGAACTCACGAGGATGAAATGTTTTTAGCATCATCATGGCTTGTGCTGTGAACAAGTTTGACACTTTCATGCGGTATAGTTGTACTTGGTTCATGAAAGCTTCCTTCTCTTCCACCGCAACTAAACGTTCCAGAATATAATTTACACCATTTGTCATTTCAACAGTCTCCTTAAATTTCTCACTACACATGTAAGTCGGATTTAAAAAGGCCGCAGCTGCATGTATTGGATGAATAATATCACTTCGAACTTCATTTAAAATTTTCCATACAACATCATAAAGGACGTTGTTACTCTTACAACATAGCTTAACTGCATCTTGTACACTTTCCATCATCTCATATAAATATCCTAATGTTGGGCCATCACAATGAACCAAACAATAAGCTTGAAATAGTGACTGCATAACTTGTGCTAACATTTTTCCTCGGTTCCAAAATTCTTTGCAACGAATAGCATAATCAATAAAGTTTGCACCTTCGAAAAGTTTTGCTGCCTGCTTGTCATTAAGTGGCTTCCCCCAATCACTAGACAACGTTGCAATAGATACCTGCAAAGCTTGCAATTCACTTTCAACTTCTAAAAGTGGTATGAGCAAGAAACAGTCGGAAGCTTTAAAATCTTTCTTTCTGTGCACTCTTCTTAACGGCACATTAACTTTATGCTCGTAAACATATAAAACTACCCACTTCGCTACTTTTATTGTATTATACACAAAAGGAACGTCATATACTTTACTCAAGAGTAATTCAATCCCACGAGTAGCACACGGGGTTTGGCAAATCCAAGGATACTTTATGTGAAGCATATCCTTAATTTTACTGACCTCATCACCATCACCATCATCATCGTCATTATTAATGATAAATTGTACTACATTTGTAGGCCCAATTAAGTCCAGGATGGAAGACATCATTAATTCAAAACAATAAATGTCTCTGCCCATGCTGTCGGGCGGATCCATGCACGCTACTCCTATTGGCGTATATGCATAGATATCCACGAAGGTGAAAATTGATCTATTGAGCCGCCGTTTCTTATGAGGCCATATGTTGTACATCAAGGTACAACCTGTTTTAACGGAATATTTTATGACATTTTGAACGTATTCCTCAACTTCTTTCATGATATCTGGCATCAACTGTGATTTGAGAGTTAAAGAACTTGGAAGTACATAATCTGAACCATGTTTAGCAACACCAATCACAAAGTCATTGAAGAGGGGTGACTGAATGGCATCATAACAAATTCTATCCGAGATGATGAGCTTAGCAAATTGTTTATCCACTTGACTCTTATCATGTCCCGTACATAAATTTGGCATGTGTGATGACGAGGAACCTGAAATACTTTCACTCTCTAGAACATTAACTGATTCTGCCACAGATTTAGCTTTCTTAGTAGGAGCGTCAATCGCTTGTAGTACTTCTAACTGAATTGCTTCAGGCACTTGTAGACAAATTTGAATATCACGCCCTCTAACTCCAGACAAATGTGATTTAAGTCTTGAAATGCCCCCAGCAAAATCTTGTTTACAAAACTTACAAACAAAACGACCATTTTCTAACTCCTCTGCATAATCCCAAAATGAATCTTTCCTTCTAACCATGTTCAATTTGTTTTTCCTAAATGAAATGGATCACATAAAATTATTAAATTTAATATGAAGCCAAATAAGATCAATTCAAACAAGAAGAGCACAAAGACAAATCAATCATCATGAACATGATCATAGAACATACACATCATCTCGATCTTGATAAATATGGTGTGTCACCACTAGAAATGAATGTAAACAAAATATCCATAAATTGAGAGAATTAATTAGCATTTTGTCAACTCAAGTTGTCTAAAAAATATTCTCCAAATGCAACAAAAATTTAGAGAAGTTAAAAATCTCTCTTAAAACACAATCTCTTTTTTAGTTCATGCAATCCAATTATCAAGAGCACTAATGCCTTAGAGTTTGATTCGCTTGATTCCATTAAACACAGTTGTAGATAATAATAATAATAATAATAATAATAAAGAAGAAGAAAAAAAAAAGCTTGTGTACTCAATCTGATTTCTATTTTTCTCTGATAAAATTTTATTCCAATGCATATTAAAATCAAAAGCATAGAGAATTATATATTCCTATATGAGGGGTAAGATTTAAACCTCTAAAATTTCTTGTACACACATCAAGATAATGTTAAGAAAGAAATAGCAATCACATACACAACATAAAACAACAATTTACTGTTTTGATAAGTTTGCAAAATGCATCAGGCCTAGTATTTTATCTCAGAAGAAAAAAAAAAAAAAAAAAAAAAGTCAACTCCAACAAAGACTCAAAAGTCAAACTTAGCTGGCAGTCTCGTGCAAGCACGCTTTCTTCGTCTTTAGCAACACTAAAGCTGATCCAAGGCTTTATAATATATATACATGACAAAATTTTACAACATTTATTAATTTCTTTATTAATTCATCAGTTTATAATATATATTATAAACTGATGAATTAATAAAGAAGTTAATAAATGTTGTAAAATTTTGTCATTCACAATCACAACAAACCGAAGAACAGACAAAATGTTAATCAACTGATCATCGATCTATCACAACCCAACACTAGACAACTCCAAATTAGAATTACCCAATTCAGATTTGAGATACTCAACATAAATCTCCAAACACAAATCAAAGTCAACTACAAAATAAATCTCTAACCCAATAAAAATGAGAAATAATAAAAATCAAGCTAACACCACTCTTCTCAGCAACCGAAATCCATCTCAAGCAAATTCAATATTATTAAAAACTAATCCAACACCAAACATAATCTTCTACAACAACAAGAACACCGACCACAAAAATTACAAAAATTTAAAGTTTAAAGAGGTTACCTCGAAGATTTTTCTCCCCTTCTTTTTCTTTTTCTTTTTCTTCTTTGGCTTCCCGAACGATCCACCCTCTCTCTTTCTTCCTCTCTCCCTCTCTCTCTCCCTCTTTCAGCTTCTCAGCAAAGTCTTGTATGAAAGCTTTCGTCGGTCAAAGTTTGGGACTGAGGTTTTAAAAAACTGTGATTTGAAAGTTTTGGCTTAGGTGCTTATTTATTTATTTATTTATTATTATTTAATAAAATAATGAAAGTGAGTGCTTCTTAGCAACTTCGCCAACATCTCTCACTTTGATTTGTGAGAGATGTTGGCGAAGTTGATGCGAATCAGCCTTTGATCAGAGGCTTTCGTTTTCGAGATCATAAGGTATATATTTGATGCGCGTGCAAAAAAAAAAAAAAAAAAAAAAAAAAATTGCCTATTATCTTCCTTCATCAGAGAATTCTTTTGGTTTTGCTTTCAAGAAAGATTCATACTTCTCTGAGTTATCTACTCCTA
>NC_081541.1:40133732-40153746 GCF_901000735.1 Corylus avellana | reverse complement strand
GGGGTGGCCGAGGCCATGGGGGTGGCCGAGCCACCCCTGGGCACCAGGGGGTGGCTCGGCCACCCCCTTGGAGCCCAAGGGGGTGGCCGAAACCACCCCCAATGGTGATTGGGGGTGGTTTCGGCCATCCCCAATCACCATTGATCTAAGTAGTGGTTGAACACTATTTAGTAAGATTGAAAAAAATTTAAGGTATTTTTTTACCAATTGGTCATCAAAGTTTTTTTTGGCCCCAAGTCCCCCAATTTCAAAGCTAGTTCCGTTCTTGACCCACGCAAAACCCTTTTTTTCTTTTTTTTTTTCACAAAACTTGTAGATGAAAAAAACATTTTTTTTATTTCCTCTGCATCCTCCTGGAATGAATCTTAATTTCCTTCTAACCATATTCAACTTATTTTCCTATATAAAATGGATTAAAGCCAAATAAGATGAATTCAAACAAGGAGAGCAGCAATGAAGACTATAGAACACATCATCTTGAACTTGATAAACATGGTGTCCATGTGTCACCATAAGAAATGTATTTAACCCTAAGAGACAAAATAAGTTATTAAACCAGCAAAAATGTATTTAACCCCAAAAATTATTAAAAAATAAAATTTATCATTTCAGTATTTGTAGTGACAAACTCACAAAAGGGACGTTTTGAAGCAATCGAGTCTATAAAGCATTTCCTTGACTTTTGCGTGTGAAATGCCACGGTGGCGATATAGAAAGAAGAAATACGCGAATAATTCGTGCAGCCGTATAGTTCGGCCCCTTGAGGTTAGGCTGGAGCGAGGAAACATCCACAGAAATCACACTATGACCAGGCGTGGCCCAGGCGAGTTCACTGTTGACGTCTTGAGGTGCCTCAAATTCAAACTGAAATATGACATTTTTTTAGACTACTTTATTCTTCCTACTTCAACGGTGGATTTCTGATGCTTGGAAGTTGATTTAATATTAATGTATCAGAACTTTGGACTTTGGCGTCATAAACAAATTAATAGAGAACCTCCGTTGCATTTAATATCTTATGAGAAATGCTAAATATCTCAAATTTTTATTCTAAAACTTGGTTTTTACATAATGTGGGTGACACACTTCTTAAAATAATAAATCTCATAAGATAGTAACACATCATTTAAAAACTAACTTTTGACAAAAAAGTTATATAAACATTAGGGTTAAATACGGGTGTGTCCCGAACCCGAACCCAAATGATTTATAAAATGCGGGAATTGAAGGCCGTTTAATACGCCCATCTCAATATGATCACTTTTTTTTACGCATTATTCAATTTCGATGAAGGTGTTCCAATTAAGCCAATTCCTCTATATATATGGGAAATAGCAGCTCCTACATGTCATATAAATTTTTGGAAATAGCATGGTTTTCTAGAAATTTCACGGAAAATTAAAGTCTCTCTGGGGCCACCAATTGTGGCTAAGAAGAGCATAAATGGTGGGAACTGTAGGCGGTCCTTCAAGTTCGAAGGAGCACCCAACCCCACCATAACATCAATGGGAACACAAGGCGGCTTATACTAATTAGGCATATGCGCAGATTCTCTATTGTGGAGATTCGAACTCATTCTTTAACCACTTGAAAATTTGCTTGGACCATTGAACCACCACCCTTGATGGTCAACTAGAGTCTTCTTAGATCCTTGTAAATGTGATTTGATTTTTAAAATCACGATTGAATTTGAGATAATTATTATTAGATTTTGATCTATTGATAATTTTAAAAAATAAGTCACATTTGAGAGAATACAATGAAGACTCTAATCCTACTTCTAACATTACTATGTATGAATAATAAAGTGGATGATGAAGTTATGAACATTATTGAGCTGTGAATTTGTTTGGTTGGTTTAATTTAAGATATAAATTAAATTATAAATTTTTTTTTTTAATTTTCTTACACTTGTCGCATTAGAGAATCCTAGTTGCATTTAGTATCTGATGTTCCTTTTAGTGGGTCCTTTTCTATTGACAGTTGAAACCAACGTGTCCGAATGAATCCAAACTCAAAAGTACGGGAGCCGTTTAATACGGGTATGTCCCGAACGCGAATGATTTAAAATACGCCCTGCCGTTTAACGCCGGTCTCAATATGATAACTTTGTTTATGTACCTTCGAAGAAAATGTGTTCCCAAGCCACTTCCTGGACATATAAAAGCAAGCTGTGCCTAAAGGGAAACTAGCTTCAACATCCAGTTCAACAAATTCTTGAGTTGCAGAAACAAGAGAGCAAGAACATCGAAGAAAATGGAGGGCAACAACTTGGGCAATCCTGAAAGGTTGGTGTAAATTTCTCTCTTCTCTTTGGATTGGAGCTCTCAATCATTTTTGCACTAAATTTCCACTGTGATTAACAAGCAAAGTAGTGTTAGTATCTTACCTGCGTCTACATTATCATTTTCTTTTCTTTTGAAGTAAACTTTCTGACCATTTTTTTTGTTTTTTTTTTTTGTTTCGCAAGTGAGCAAGCAGTCATTGGATACGTATCCGCCAAGGGCAACCGTCAATTTCTGATTTCAACGATGCTTGCCCTTATCCAAATCAAGTATCAAAACTCGGGAAAATCTCCATTCGACACACACCCTACAACTATGTTGGTTTTCATTGCAACTGCATATTTTTACACAAGAGTGTTGGTGACGATGTCCCGAGTCACCCGAGCAATTCCAAACAGCAACTACCTCCCTATCGCTATGCTTTTTTCTGACATTTTGGGTGCCCTGGCTTGTTCTCTACTAATATTCATCCTCGTTCCTCCTTTTGGGGTGTTCCTTTTGTTTTCATGTGCATTGGTACTCATAAGGGCATTGCATAGCTCATGTCAGCAGATATTTGAGTTGCTCCAACAGATTTGCAATCTATCCTATCAAGTAGACCCTCAAGCATCTAATGGAAACTCGATGGAGCAAGAGGGCAATGGTGGTGTTTCAACAGCGGTGTGAATTGTGAAACCTTCAATAATTTCAGCGTACTTTTCTTGTTGCTTTGTTGTTATACCATGGCTATGAGTTTTTTAGATAGATACTATTGTTGTATTCTAATATATTGTTTTCAATGTAGTGAATGGTTACATCATCTGTTTCTCCGAGACACAACTTTTATGATCAAACATAATTAGTCTTGAAAAAATATTTAATGATATTTCTCTTCCCAGAAAGAAAATGAGAAAGAAGATGCATCTTCTTTTTCTTAATATTTGTATTTTGTAGTGACAAAAGCGACGTCGGTTTTGAAGCAATCCCCTATTGATTTTTACCCGTGCAATATTGCAACATTGCCACGGTTATATATATACATAGAAAGGAGGAAAATGGGGGAAACCGAATAGTTGGGCCCCTTATTCTAGTCAACCCATGGGAATGGGGCAATTGGTAAATATGCAACGGGTGTCATACGGAGAGATGAAAAAAACGGTGTCCGAATCCGAATGAATCAAAAATATTATTTTATCTTATTTACATATTTGTTAATTTTAGTGGGTCAATTTCTCTTTTGACGGTTGAAAATAAGGTGCCGAATATATAAGGATCATCTGAACAAGCATGGCAAATTTAAATGGAAACTGACAAATCCATCTAAATGAATTATTGAATGGGCATACTCTCCATTTGAGACTCAACTTGGACACTTCAAAATAGATATAGCTGCGTCACAAATTCAAATAATCTTGTTTTCATAAAGAGCATCAACTTACAAAACTATGCTAAGAAAACATAAGACAGTTTGTTAATGTTGAAAAACTTTCAACTGTATTTGCAGTGCCAAAAAACACACTCACAACAAACCTAGTAAATTATAAGCTATACAAAACATAATAGAAAATGCAAAACTAGCAAATCATGAAACGACTGATTCCCACAAACATAAAGGATATATATATTTATTTTGGTGATTCCATTCCATTCCTGGGCCACCTATCCAACCACGAACCAGTTGGATCCTTTATTATGTCATCGTCAAAACATTTAGTCAAATCATTAAATGACTCTTCATAATCTCCATCCCAATCATCCCAATCATCATCAGAAACTTCACCAAGTTTGTCAAGAATGATTGGCTTTGTCATTTGTGTTTCTACGGATTTATACCTTTCCATCATCAATGTATTCAAGCTAAATGCATTATCATCCAAGTAACTCTGCTGCATCTCATATCGCTTGCATAATGAAGAACTACAAGGTTGACTCAAGATCCGAATGGCATATTTTTGTAATACAGGGAGATGATTGCCGCAAGATTCCCACCATATTCCTGCACAATTCAAAAGAATAACATAAATATATAAGTTTTTACCAAATAAAGAAACAGAGTTTACTGAACTCACGAGGATGGGATGTTTCTAGCATCATCCTGGCTTCAACTGTGAACAGGTTTGAGTCTTTGATGCGGTACAGTTGTACTTGGTTCATGAAAGCTTCCTTCTCTTCCACTGCAACCATAATTATCATTATTAATGATAAGTTGTACAACATCTGTAGGCCCAATTAACTCCATGATGGAAGACACAGTTTCTTCAAAATAACAAATGTCTTGGGGCATTCTATCGGGTGGATCCATGCATGCCACTCCTATTGGTGTACATGCAAAGATACCCACGAAGATGAAAATTGGCGTATTGGACGATTTCCTAGTCCATATATTGTACGTCAAGGTACAACTTGTTTTAACTGAATATTTATGACATTGCTAACATATTCCTCAACTTCTTTCTTGATATTTGGAATCAAGCGGGATTTGAGAATTAGAGAACTTGGTAATTCATAACTAGGACCATGTTCAGCAACGCCATTCACAAAGTCCTTGAAACGGGGTGATTGGATGGCATCCAAACAAATTCCCGATGACATGATGAACTTAGCAAGTTGTTTATCCACCATACTCATATCTTGTCCCATACAAAGATTTCGCATATGTAACGATGAGGAACTTGAAACACTTTCACACTCTAGAACATTACTTGACGCTGCCACATTTTTAGCTCTCTTAGTGGGATTGTCAATTGCTTGTTTTGCTTCTAACTGAACGGCTTCAGGTACTTGTAGACAAATTTGAATCTCAATGTCACTAACCCCAGACAAATATGATTTAGTTCTTGAAACACTCATATCTTGCCCCTTACATAGATTTGGCATATGTGATGATGAGGAACTTGAAAAACTTTCACACTCTAGAACATTACTTGACGCTGGCACATTTTTAGATCCCTTAGTGGGGGTGTCAATCACTAGTAGTGCTTGTTTTGCTTCTAACTGGATTGCTTCACGGTCAACAACCCCAGACAAATGTGATTTAATTGCTGAAATACCCCCATCAAAACCTTTTTCACAAAACTTACAAATAAAACCATTTTCCAATTCCTCCGCATACTCCCAAAATGAATCTTTCCTTCTAACCATGTTCAATTTTTTTCCTACATGAAATAAATTAAAGCCTAATAAGATCAATTCAACCAAGAAGAGCACAAAGGCTAAAAAAACCCATAAACAGAAAGTATTATCATTGTCAGGTCAAGCTAAGTCAGTAATATTCTCCTAATGCAACAAAGATTTAGAGAAGTAAAGAAATCTCTATTAAACACAACCTCTGTTCATCCAATCCAATTATCAAGGGCACAATGTCTTAGAGTTTGATTTGCTTGATTCTATGAAATGCGGTTGTAGATTAAAAAAAAATTAAAAACAAGAATACTCAAACCTAATCTCTATTTTACTCTGATCAGGTCAAATTCAAATACATATTAGATCAAAAGCATTGAGAAGTATATATTCTTGAATGAGGGGTAAGATTTAAATCTCTACCTTATAACTCGAAAAACTTCTTGTTCACGCATCAAGATAAAATGGTATCAAAGTTAAGAAAGAAATTGCAATCATATACACAACATAAAACAACAATTTACTCTTTTGATAAGTTTGAAAATGTAGGGAGGAGTACAATAAAAGATAAAAAAACAAAATCTCATTACTACCTAGTTAACAGGCCTCCAATTGTAATACTAATTAATTATAGCTAAGGCACCTCACAACAATTGTACAGCATACTTTTCAGTCGATCTAGTATTTTATCTTTAGAGTTTAGAGAACTTTTGTTATATTGATTATATATGTGTGTGTTGAGAGAGAGAGAGAAATTGATGAATTTGGGTAATTGTTGAAAAATAGTTCTATAGATATCCCCAAATCTCAGTACCTAATTCCCCAAAGTCATCTTCGTGGAGTATTTGGTTGTCAGCAACCGAAAACCATCTCAACAGCAAACTCAAATCATATCAAAAATTAACCCAAACACCAAACATAAACAAAATATTATACAACAATAAGAACACCACAAAAATCTAAAGTTGAAAGAGATTACCTTGAAGATTTGTCTCCCCTACTTTTCCTTTTACTTCTTTGGCTTCCCCGAACGATCCACGCTGTCTCTTTCTCTCTAACATTGTGTGAAAGACTGAAAGCTTTCGTTGCTCAAAGTTTGGGACTGCGGTGTTAGGCGCATAGTGCTATCAGTCTTGTTTCGGATTACCAGAAAATAAGGAAAAAGTGTAGCAAACGTGGGAGAAGGATTTGTAGTTTAGGATGATTTTGATTTGATTTCTTGTACGAGTAGGAAATCAGTGTTATCAGTCTTGTTCCGGAGTGTTCTTGTAGGCCTGGGCCTTTGCATGCGGCCGAGAGTGTGGGTCTGCCTTATATATTTAAGCCCAATATGATCTTTCAATACAATTATGTTATGGCAGTAAATAAATTAATCCGTTTGACAACCTGTTCGGTTTAGCTCGAGCTTGATATTGTAGAAATCCATTTGTCACTGTAGAAGCCGCTCAATTAATTGATGGACTTATAAGACTAGGATTGCGTTTGAAAAATAGAGCTTTTGGGCAAAAACTTCATTTTTAAGCTTTTGTTAAAAGTGTGTTTTGACCATTTTTAGGCTTTTTTAGACTTTTTTAAACCTTTAAAAGCACTTTTAGACCTCTCAAACATCCCAAACAGACCCTTAAAACTATCTTCCTTAAACATTTCTCAGTCATAAATATCCTGTATCATTAGATCCATTTTTTACCATATTAAAAATCTTATCTATTAATAAATGTGATATTTTCATAACATAAAATGTTTTTTTTTTTTTTTTTGGTGCAAGTATAATATGTTAATTTTGATATACGATCACAAAAAATAAAATAAAATAATAGCATAACAATGGGATATAAGTAGTATAACAATGTAGAAACCTTTTAATAATTTCAGTATGCTTCTCTTGTTGCTTTATTGTTGTACCATGTAACCATGGGACATATTGCATAGTATTTTCTTTTCAATGTAGTGATTGGTCATTACATCAATCCAAACTTATGGACGACCTCTTGCTTATAATTTCAACTTATAATTGAAATTACTTTATTGACCATTGCAAACATAAAAGGATATATACAAGGAATTCAAATGCATCTTCTAAAAAGAATTCAACTAGGCAATGGACCCTGGTAGGATCTCAACAAGCATGGTAGATTTAAATAGAAACGGACAAATTCATCTAAATGAATTATTGAATGCAGGTTATATTACATGGAACTAATTCACAAACTCAAATAATCTTACTTTCATAACGAGCATTAACTTACGAAACAATGCTAAGAAACATAAGACGATTTGTCTATATTGAAAAGCTTTCAACTATATTTGCAGTATGGCTGGTAAAACAGGTACTTGATAAGTACCTATTTATTTTATGCATGCTTTTTTATATTAATAGATTTTTAGGTCGATGCGTGTCCCAAACGCCCCAGGAAGCTTCGGAAGAAAACCCGCGAGTTCGACCGTTGAAACCACTTGAATTTCAGCTCTCATGAACCCCCCACTGAACTGGTTTTCTCTCATTTTGAACCCCTTTAACATTAAACTACGTCGTTTTAGATGTTTTATACCCATTTTACCCTTCCCCAAAACTGCGTCGTTTTGTGTCCTAAAATTACAACATATACCCAGTCCAAAACGACGTCGTTTTAAGCATAATTTTTTTTATTATTATTTTTTTATTTAAAAAAAAAAAGAAAAAAACCGAGCCACCCCCTTGCCGGTCTGGAGGTGGCCGGACCACCCCCTTGGCCATGGGGGTGGTCGGCCACCCAAGGCAAATGGGGGGGGGGGGGGGGGGGGATGGGGTGCATTTAGGTTGGCCGGGACCACTAAAGGCAGGGGGTGGTCAGTACCCCAAAATCCTATCCGCCTTTTTTTTTTTTTTTTATTGGGGGTGGCGGGACCACTTGGCCCATGAAATCCCGACCACCCCAATGAATCCAACCAGTGAAGTGACCACCAGTTTTAATTTTTTTTTTATATATTTTGTTTTTTTTTTTAAATTAAAAAAAAAAAAATTATGCTTAAAACGACGTCGTTTTGGACTGGGTATGTGTTGTAATTTTAGGACACAAAACGACGCAGTTTTGGGGAAGGGTAAAATGGGTATAAAACATCTAAAACGACGTAGTTTAATGTTAAAGGGGTTCAAAATGAGAGAAAACCAAAGTTCAGGGGGTCTAAGTGAGAGCTTTGGAAATTCAGGGGGGGTTTTTCAAATTGGCTGGAACTTTAGGGGGGTTTTCTGAAGTTTCCCCAAAACCTTATTATAAAAAAAACATGCATAAGATAAACGGGTACCTGTTTTGCCGGCCAGCCCTAGGCCAGTGCAAAAAAAAACACATTCACAACAAACCTAGTAAATTATAAGTTAATCAAAACACTTTAGAAAGTATAAAACTAGTACAAGATAACATTGATTGATCAGAAAACATCATTTTATCACATTAAGTGACAAAAAGTATCCGCAAAAAATTATAAAATAAAAAGAAAATTTGTGTCTTTGTTAATGCTACAAACAAGAAGGTAATAGTTTCTTACTTTGTTGATTGGATTCACATCTTGGGCCAGCAATCCAACCATGAACCAGTTGGATCCTTTATTAGGTAATCCTCATAACTCTAGGTTAATTCATCAATGAACCTTCATAATATTCATCACTCCATTCATCATTCCATTCGTCATAAGAAATTTCATCAAGTTTGTCAAGAATGATTGGCTCTATCATTTTTGTTTTCAGGGATTTATACCTATCCATTATCGTTGTATTCAGTATAAATGCACGATCATCTACCGGATATTTCTTGAATAATGAAGAGCTACAAGGTTGACTCAAGATCCGTATGGCATATTTTTGTAATACAGGGAGATGATTGCCATAAAATTCCCACCATATTCCTGCATAAATATATAGGTTTTACCAACAAAAGAAACAAAATTGATTGAACTTACGAGGATGAAATGTTTTAGCATTATCATGGCTTGAGTTGTGAACAAGCTTGACACTTTCATGCGGTAAAGTTGTACTTGGCTCATGAAAGTTTCCTTCTCTTCCACTGCAACTAATTGTTCCACCATATAGTTTATACCATCCGTCATTTCAACATTCTCCTTAAATTTCTCACTCCACATGTAAATAGGATTTAAAAAGGCAGCAGCTGCATGTATTAGATGAATAATATCTAAAAAGTTCTGCCATCTGCTTGTCACTAAGTGGCTTCCCTCAATCACTAGGCAATGTTACAATAGATACCTGCAAAGCTTGCAATTCACTTTCAACTTCTAAAAGTGATTTGAACATGAAAAACCGAGAAGCATTAAAATCTTTCTTTTTGTGTACTCTTCTTAACGACACATTAACTTTATGCTTATAAATATATAAGACAATCCACTCAGCTACTGAAATTATATTTTGTACAAAAGGAACGTAATATATTTTTCTGAAGAGTGATTCAATCCCACGAGTAGCACACGGGGTTTGGTAAATCCAAGGATACTTTCTAAAAAGCGTATCTTTTGTTGAACTGACCTCATCACTGCCGTCATAATTAATGTCATTATAGTGACTGAAGTCAATTTCATTGTGAAGTATAAATTGTACAGCATTTGAAGGCCCAATTAACTCCACGATGGAAGACATGGTTTGTTCAAAAACAAAAATGTCTTGAGAGATTATGTCGGGTGGATACAAACACGCCAATCCTTTTGGTGTATATGCAAATATATCCACGTGTTTTACGACCGATGTCCTACTAGTCCATAAGTTGTACATCAAGGTACAACCTGGTTTATTAACCGAATCTTTTATGATATTTTCAACGTACTCCTTAACTTCTTTCTTGATATCTAGAATTAGACGTGATTCGAGAATAAAAGACCTTGGTAGTTCATAACCGAGACCATGTTCGGCAACACCATTCACAAAGTCCTTGAAGAGGGGTGATTTAAAGACATTAAAACACATGCTATTCGAGATGAAAAGCTTGGCAAATTGTTTATGCACCTTACTCTTATCTTGTCCCTTAAATAGATTTGGCATATGTGATGATGAGGAACCTGAAATACTTTCATTCTGTTGAACATTATTTGATGATGCCACTGATTTAGCTCTCTTAGTGGTAGTACCGGTTAGAATATATGAAAAATATATAATATTTTCTGTATATTTTATAATTATGCTGATATAAAATATTCTCTATTTATAGGTTGATTGTAATTAAATATTGTGATTGTAATCAAATCAAGGAGAATTGATTACTATACTTATATTTAAACATTGCCCTATAAATAGGGACCTTTGTATTGTAGACAATTCAAGTTAATGATCACAATGTAGGCCTTAGAGATATTCTGAGTGGTGGATGTAGGTGTCTAAACACCGAACCACCCGTAAGTTCTTTGTGTTCATTCTCTTTCTTGCTTCCGTTCAATATTCTCACACATTATCATTATTTCAACATCATATCATAGCCACTTTCTTGTGGACTCCAATTATTTCTCTTCTTTTTATTGTTCAATTTAATTATCATCACATTTCCTTTTCTTGAGAAAAAGGTGCTGCCAACGTTGTCCACTATGCCTTACTTCATTGCCGAGGTCAGCAACTTTCTAAAAAAAAAAAAAAAACACCCACTGGCTCTCACGCACGTTGAGCAGTTCTTCAGCCCATACACGGGCCTACTCAGTTCAGCCCAAGCCGTCCAATTCAGACGGATCTCCGATGGCGCCACTGCCCGCGGTCGTTCATCGACGAGTCAGCGGTGCATCCACCGCCTTCTGCGGCCGTCGTACTCCAATCCAGCGCCATCTATGCCGCAACACCGGTTTCCGCACCGTTCAGCCGGCCTTCTTCAGACACCTACATTAGATGGCTCCAACTTCTGTCTCCGGGCAGATCCAGCCACCGCAACCAGCCACTCCGGGAGCAGCCCCGACCTTTTTAGTCTTGTTGTTCCATCTCTCTCGAGCACAGTCACCCACGACAACAGTCAATTTCTCCAACTGTTCAGCCGGCCATCATCCCCGCCACTGTCCGCCAGCCAACCACTCCAGAAGCAACCATGGCCACTTCAATCGTGCTGTTCCGGCCAGATCCACTTCCCCGTCGGTTGCCACGGCTTCGGCCCATCTCCTCGCAATCTCTGCCTGCTAGAGTTGTGGGTGTTGTTTCTCCGTTGACGGCGTCGAAGTGAGGAGCTCTGCAATGTGCAACTGTGAAGAACTTTTGTGTCGCTGCAACTGGGTTGTGAATTGGTGTGTGTGCCTTAGGCTTAATTGCGGAAGAAGGGCTCTGTTTAGTAGTACTATTAATCGGAGTGGCTATTCTAGTTCACGGATAAGTCTATTCCGTTATAGGTATTCTCCTATTCCAGTTTTGGTGTAGGAATGCTAGCTATTTGGCCGTTTGGATTAGGATAGCCCAAAAAAAAAAAAAAAAAGGGAAGAAGAAGAGTAAATTCCAAGTAGATAGCGTGTAGCGTCATGGCGATGGAGATGAACCGGTGGTAGATCCCAATAACTGCCTAAGTGGGTTGATTTTTCTTTTTATTTTTAGCCCAAGTCGGCCCTTTTTATTTTGGCTCATTGACAACCCTGGCCCGTTGTCGGCCCTTTTTGGATTTTAGCCCGTCGTCGGCCCCTTTTACTTTTGGTTCATTGTCAACCCTGGCCCGTTGTCGGCCCATTTTGGATTTTGGCCTGTTGTCGGCCCCTTTTGAAGTTTGGCTCGTTGTCAGCCCTAACCCGTTGTCGCCTTTTTTTTTTTGGAGTTTGGCATGTTGTCGGCCTTTTTGAATCTGCATTCACCAGCCACCCTGCCGCCGTCGTTGGTTGCCCACCAGCCTCTATCTCCTCCGACAGTCGTCATCATCTACAGCCCGTTCCCTACCTCCACCACCACTATCATCATTGTTTCTGATTTCAAACTCAAGGTTCCAGAATATTTCACCTTGAGTTTGAGGGGGATGTTAGAATATATGGAAAATATATAATACTTTTTGTATATTCCATAATTATGCAGATATCAAATATTCTCTATTTATAAGTTGATTGTAATCAAATATTGGGATTGTAATCAAATCAAGGGGATTTGATTACTATATTTGTATTTAAACATTGCCCCATAAATAGGGGCCTTTGTATTGTAGACAATTCAAGTTAATGAGCATAATGTATTATGAGTGGTGGACGTAGGTGTCTAAACACCGAACCACCCGTAAGTTCTTTGTGTTCATTCTCTCTCTTGCTTCAGTTCAAATTTTCACATTATCATTATTTCAACAGTACCAATCGCTTGTAGTGCTTCTAACTTAATTGCTTTAGGTACTTGTTGACAAATTTGAATATCACGGCCTCTAACTCCAGACAAATGTGATTTAATTCTTGAAATTCCCCCCGCAAAATCTTGTTTACAAAAATTACAAGAAAAATGACCATTTTCTAAATCCTTTGCATACTCCCAAAATGAATCTTTCCTTCTAACCATGTTGAAATTTTTTACCTACATGAAACGAATTAAAGCCAAATCATTAAGCTCATTTCAAACTAGAGAATAGCACAACTAGGCATTTCAATCATCATTAGCACGATAGAACACACATATCTCTTGATAAACATGGTGTTTGTCACCACGAGAAATGAATGTAAAAATAATACCCATAAATTGAGATCAGTAATAGCATTTTGTCAAGCTCAAGCTCCTCAATAATATCCTCCAAATTAATTCAACAAAAATTTAGAGAAGAAAAGAAATATCTCTTAAACACAACCTCTGTTTTAGTTAGAGTTATATTATCAAATTATATACAGTTATATTAATTCTGCCAAAATAAAACGAGGGAAAAAATAACTTGCAGTATGAAAAGAAAAGAAAAAAAAATTACAAAACTAAAATCTCCAGCAGCGCTTTAAAACGAGAAACATATAAGATTTATCATTTTTAAAAATGAATTCTGAGAGAGAGAAAGAGACGTACACCAAGCGCCAACCTTTCTTCTTCTTGAATCCTCTAATGCAACTATGGAGGAATCTCGTACAGAGGAACACGTCTGAGACTGAGACAAACAAATCCCAGTTATTGCTCAAAAGTGAACACCCAAATCCCAGTTATTGCTCAAAAGTCATCTTTGGCTGCCACTTTCAGCGTAATCAGGGGCGAGACTAGTTGCATCAAAATCCTTTTAACACTAAAATTCTCAGTTTGACCCGAGTGTGAAGTTGATTTCTCAATGCAAGGATTCAATGCCTGATCAGGATCTTGCAATCCTTGGAACGTAGTAGAGGTTGCAATTATATATATTGAATAGGTATTGTTGTCTTTTTATTTTTTGAGCAGACAAAAATACAAATTTAATATAACTAATTTGATATTATACCGTTCAAATAAATTGGAGATGTTGATAATTCACTAGTTGATATGGGATGGTCCGAGACTAAAAAAAAGCTGAGAAATACTATTTTTTTCATCTTCCATTTATTTTTATTAATATTTTTTTTAAAAAAAATTATTATTTAATTTATAAGTAATGATAAATTTGAAATAAAGATAAATAAGAAATGGATGAAAGATAAATGGGTAATATATATGTCTCAAAATGGTTACCACCAGACGCGCATTCCTTGGGATCAGAAGGAAGACTATCCCTCTGCGTGCTACTGCTCTAAGGCTTTCAATAATGAATTTGATGGCATGCTTTCGACGTGCTGTGATGAGAGGTGCCTTAGCCTAACATATTAACATCCCGTCCTTTTGAGTTGTAAGCAATGTTCCTTCGCTTTGTGAAAGTGATTTTACTTTTATCTTCTTAATGGAATAAGAATAAATAACTGGGCAAAGGCCCTTTTCTGGGTATGGCCACAAGGTAGCGAGTGCAAAGAAAAGAGGCAGTAATGCTAATTAAAGAGCCTTCCTTGCATGGCCTCATCGCAAAAAGTCTCTTTCCCGTGCTATCAAGATCAGGAGAGAGGCTTTGCGCAAGAAAGAATATATCGCCTAGTCTAACTCTTAAGTCGGAACTAGAGGCAATGAATATTTGAAGGAGTAATTGGGTTTCTTTTTCACCTGGAATTGAACTGTAAGAGAACCAATCCATTGTCTTCGAATAGTCAAGGTATGCCTTTCCAAAGCCAGTTAAGAGATCAGCCTTCGTGGACAATAGGCATCGAGCTGGTAGTAGCGGCAAGGGAGGAGTGAAAACCCGCTTAGCCCCTTGCTTTTTTTGGAGTGGCCGACCCTTTGCTTTATCATTTATGTCTAATGTCTAAACAATTTCTCTACACTCTTTTAATAAAAGGCCATTATGAAACTGTTTCCAGCTACTTAATAGAAAGTCATCTCGAACAAAAAGGCCTTAATTTCAATAATATATTGTTTTTTATCAAAAAAATAATAATAATATATTGTTTTCATGTAGTGAATGGTCATTAATTACATCCAATCCAAATTTATGCATCGGCCTCTTGCTTATAATTTCACCCCCATAATTGCAATTACCTTATTAGCTAATGCAAACTTAAAAGTCTATAAAAGGAATTCAAATGGATATTTCTAATATACCCCTTTAGATCCTAGGATTTTCACAAGCATGGTAGATTTGAACGGAAACTCATCGAATTCTGTTAAAAGAAATGCTTAGTTGCATTTTGCTGTCTATTTCACGTACATTTGACATTTCAGCTAAATTGTCACCCTTCATCCAGCCCTAGTTTAAAAAAAAAAAAAAAAACAAACAATGATGGATGAAGCATGTTAACTCAGCAGAAATATACACGAGATGAACTCAAAAATGACGTCATAATGGAAAGAAGCATTTCTCTTCTGCTAATCCTTACAAGGCATTCTTAATTGAGAAATGCCACATACTAGACCATGATCACTTCAACCCAATTCTTGAATAGATGTGACCGTGCCCATTAGCCTTGGATAATTGGATTAGCCATTTAAAAATAAAAAATAAAATAAAAAAAATTAAGCGTTAATAGACATTGTTACATCAACCTAGTGAGATAAGAGTGTAGTATATAGTAGGCTATCAATTTTTTACATAACCCGAGAACTCAATACGAAATTAGTGAGTTAAGGTTTGACATTTTCGAGTTTGAGTCAAAATTGAGTGGACTCCACTTGACCTACTTAGTAAACAGGTCAATCACGGGCAACCCACATGACCCATTCGTGACCCAACAAAATTTTTAGGGGTATCTTCACTTTAAACCCCTGAATTATCACTCAATTTGACAATCCCCCTGAACTTCAAAACCTCTCAATTTGAACCATTGAATTTTCAATTGGAGTCAATTTACCCTTCTTCTACAATTTTTTCTATTAAAACCCCTAAAAAGACAAAATTACCCTTCAATTTTCATTTTATTAAAAAAAAAATTGAAAAAAAAAAAATGGTTACAAGGTGGCCCAACCATAGGTGATCACTTAGTGAATTTTTTTCTTATATAATTAATTTTAATTTTTAAATTGAAATTAAGGGTAAATTTGAAATTTTATAAAAAAATTAAGGGTATAAACATCATTATCTCACTTTTAACATTTAAAATCTGATGGAAGAATTCAAATTTATTGCAATTGAAAGTTCATAAGTTCAAATTGAGAAGTTTTAAAGTTGGAGGTTCAGACAACTCCAAATTCGAAATACCCAATACATATTCGAAATACTCAACATAAATCTCTCAACAAAAATCAAAATCTAACCCAACAAAAATCAAGCCTACACATCTTCTCAGCAACCAAAAACTATATCAAGCAAACTCAATCTTATTAAAAATTAACACACACCAAACATAATCTTCAACATCTATAAGAACAAAAAAATATATATACATTAAAAAAAAATCACAAAAATCTCAAGTTTGAAGAGTACCTTGAGGATTTTTCTCCCCCTTCTTTTTCTTTTTCCTCTTAGGCTTCCCCGAACAATCCACTCTCTCTCTCTCTTTCTCTCTTTCAGCTTCTCAGTCAATGGATTATCGAAATTTTTCTACTGCGTATACAATCCAACTTTCTGTGGTCTTAATTCCATGATCTTTATTCGAGGATGTCAAGCGGGGGCCACTCCCGTAGACTTTCAGACCGCTGTCGTCATAAAGTTTGGGATTGCCGTTTTAGAAACGGCGATTTCAAAATATCGTTATTTCAAGACGTAATTTATGAAGAAGTAAATTAATTTTAAAATAGCTGGTTAAAAAATGTATTGTTTCTTCTTCTTTAATTTGTGTTTGCATAACATCATGGTGGTGTTTGGTAAATAGGTTGGCCTAGATACTGTAGTCGATGTAGATTGATGTGAAAAATAATAAGAATATTTGGTATAAAAAAAATGAAAAAGTGGTATGGAAAAGTAAAAAAATTTTGTTTTGTATTGATTTTTTTATTTGAATAATAATAAAAAGTGAATAATTTGATATAAAAAGTTAGAATGTTTTGATGTTGATTTTTTTGAAAAATGGTGATAAATAGTGTCTAAGCCAACTCCAACATTTTACCAAACAAGGCCCAGGTGTGATTTCATATATAAATTATCAACAAGAACACAATAACGCTTGTCAAAGTTCAACAATTATATGATGCGATATTTGATGATTTAGGTTTTTGAGTTAATAAAAAATATTTTATCATCTAATCCTATTTCATCATGTGGAGAGTCTGGAGATGCATTTTTGTGGTTTTTTCTTTTCTTTTTTTAGTTTAAAGTGTGATTAATGCTAGAAAATTTCTCTTAATTATATCACTTCAAAAATGATTAGGCTTTTAAAATTATAATTGGACTTGTAATAAATCATTATTAGATATTGATCAAAATTGTGATTTTAACTTCTAGAATTACTATGTTTAAAGCCTTACAAGTCTATTATATGCTAGGCATACATATTTAACTATGCTAAGAGTATGTTTGTGATTGCGTTGACTATACTACACATTTGATTGCATACACATTTGACTATGCCAATGCCCAATCTTCTATAAGCTGAAGTTTGGGCATGGATTAGTGGAGAGTGATGTGGTAGATAGAATTTCAATGTAAAATTTGTATGTTTTATCTCTATGATGTGTAATCTTTTAGTTTCGGCTATGATTTTTCGGGGCTTTACTTTGTGATGTAAGAGTTTTATATTCTTGACTATTCAATTAATGAAATCTGAATGATTGTTACCTAAAAAAAAAAAAAAAGATTTCGTTGAAAATTAAAGCATTTAAAGTTAAAAGAAAAGCTTTTTAAAAAAAAAAAAAAAAAAAAAAAAAAAAAACTTTATTTGGCAGACTTTTATTAATCTCTGTCTCTCTTTATATGTTTTTTGAAGTTGGGCATGTCAAGTGCGACTGAGACATTATATAATTATGTGGGCAAGCATTTGGAGCCGGACAATACCACATGATGGGTATTTACTTGCAAAGACCATGGATCGTTGATGTTTCTACAGGAACAATTCTGGTCCCTCTCTTCGTCTTCACAACTCCCATCTTTAGACTATTTGGCGAGGAAGAAGATATAGCAGTAGAATCTGAACCTGTCGCCTTATGGATGGTTGCTATTGTCTACTCCTTTGTTTTTGCCTTGACTATCCAGATGTTCTTATGGATGATTGCTATTATCTACTCCTTTGTTTTTGCCTTGACTATCCACATGTTCTTACAAGCGCAGCTGAAGAACCTGATTGTCGGATGTCTATCTGCTTCTTCGTTTGTTATTCATATTCTCCTATCTTGGATATTCGTTGAAATACTTGACTTGGAGTCTTGGAGGTTGCTGGTGCCATGGGTGCTTACTGCATATCCAGTTGGTTAATGGTGTTAGGAGAGTGTGTACGTCATTGGAGGTTGGTGCCCAAATACGTGGAAAGGATTCACAAAAGCTGCCTTCTATGATATATTGCCTGTAATCAAGCTCTCAATATCCTCTGGCGTCATGCTTTGGTAATTCGAGGTTTTGTTCATCTTTTAATCTATTGATTTCACTTGCCTGTGTTTCTTTCTTGTTAGGTGTACATGATTCACATTATTTAAATTGTTTAAAAGACTGTCAATAGCTTTAAATTCCGACTATGAAATTCAATTGAAATTGAGAGGATTCAATTTCATAATGTTATATGTACATGACATTCTCTAGCCAACAAGGAACACGTTTCTTGAATTTTCTTGAATTATACTTTATCTACTACTTTATACAAACTTCAAGACGTTTTCTATTCATTAGAGAAATTCTTAGCTTTGAAAACTCAAAGGGAGAGCGGTCATTATGTATTATAGCCTTTGTTCTTCATTTGTTAATAAAGTGAGGCTAAAAGTATTGGGATCCCTAAACTAAGCCTATATATCTTGTCTCCATTCTCTCCGGTTCATTAGCATGTCTTGTCTTGTTCTCTTTTGAATGAAACAGAGTTCAAATGAATTGAAAATGAGCTGCTTCTTTATAGTTGATGTGTATTTTTGTTATTTCACAATTTTTAAGTCAACAATGTATCTCAACTATAAAAAACCGGCTCACCTCCGGTTCAAATATCCAAATTTCTTTTGAATTACACAAATTATTCATAGAATTGTGCTTGATGCATGACATTAAATATGACTAGTAGCCTCAAATGATTTGTTGTTTATGCTGAAATCCATGTTTGCATAAGCATCTTAACTAGTTGTGTTCGTAATATCTGTTCCAACCATGCAAAAAGATTTTCTTCATTGTATCCTTCAAAACATCCAATATATGTCAACATTTTAATTATAAATGTTCTGCACCCTCAAATCCATATACTCTAATTTATAATTAGATGATATATCCATAGATCTTTTCTCCTTTTCGACTGAAAAAATCCAAAAATCCTTATCCATATAGATCTTATCTTTTTAATTTTATGCCATTCCTTGTTGCACATAGAACACTTTATAAACATTTTTGGGGGAAATATCAAATATGTTTTTATTGAATTTTATTTTATCTTCCATAGTTTAGAGCTGTGGTACAATTCTGTCCTAGTTCTGTTCGCTGGATATTTGACAAATGCAACGGTGGCTATCTCAGCTTTCTCCATCTGGTAAGATTTCTATTATTTTCCATATATATATGTAATCTTATATATATATATATATATATTTCTTTTACTATTCAATTTACTTGAGAGATTCTTCAACTTTTTAACCTCTTTTTGTAGCCCTAATATCTGTGCATGGGAATTTATGATATGCCTCGGATTCTTAGGTTCGGCATGGTAAGGCTTTTATTTTTTATTCTGACTCTCAAAATTATTATTAAATTATTGATGAATTAATATTAAACTTTGATTCAATTATGACACCGTTCCTTCAAATTTATGGCTCTTGTTATGTAATTTGTACAGTGTACGCGTATCGAATGTGCTCGAGAAAGGAAATGCTAAAGCTGCAAAATTTTCCATCGAAGTTTTCCTCGGTGTATCAATTTGCATTGGAGTGATTTTTTTTTGCCCTTTGTTTAGCTTTTGGGAAACAAATTTCATACATTTTTACAAGCGACGAAGAGATTGCAGAAGAAGTTTCAAATCTCTCTACTTTACTTGCTTTCTCAATCTTACTAAATAGTGTTCAACCAGTACTTTCAGGTAACATCATTTACATTCGACTCATCAAATATTTAACCAAAAAAAACACGCAAACATGTTTTGATCAA
>NC_081541.1:40128889-40133632 GCF_901000735.1 Corylus avellana | reverse complement strand
AGTAGTGAGTCAATTGATTTCCGATAATATAAATCATTGTTGAATCATATATAGCAAAATGCTAGACAAGTTATAAAACCACAAAAATCCGTATTATTGGATATCAATATCATACTCAGTAAGTAAGAATACTTACATTGGATTACATGAATGGATCATCAAAGGTAATTACTTGAAACCCGTTCTGCTGCAGTTGGTCCATACCCATAACAATCCCTTCACTGACTTTCTCTCTCTCTCTCTCTCTCTCGCCTAAACTCTCTTTCTTCCTCTTCAGCTCTCTGTCTTAAATTTCCCATCTCACTCTCGGTTTCTCTTGTGTTCTTTCTTTCTTGTAGCGCTTGGTCTCGCCCTTTCTCTCTCTGTTCTGAGTAAACACTCTTAGAAAGAATAAAGACCGAGTAAAAAGCGGAAGAAGGAAGAATATATGCAAGAGATGGGAGAGGAGATGAGTGGTGAAAATTGTGAAGGAGAAGAGTTCTATTTATAGGAGAAAATCAAATACTATTTCACCAACCCTATACTATTCCACCAACCCTATACTATTCCACCAACCCTATACTATTTCACCAACCCTATACTATTCCACCAACCCTATACTATTCCACCAACCCTATACTATTCTACCAACCCTATACTATTTCACCAACCCTATACATTTATACATTCTTATTCTACCATCCTTATACCTACCATTTACTATCCTATTATATCACCAATTATTACAATCATACTCCAAATTATACCAATCAATCATCAATTATCATATCTCTTAAATCTCCCGATAAAATAATCAATATAAAATCATCATCATGATATAATAACCTCAAATCAATATTCATTCCAATAATATTCATAAGATCTAATAAGTTCCTCAAGAATAAATATTATTACCTAATATCATCAATAAATATCTCAACCTCAAAGTAAATGCCATTACCTAATATGAATATTAATATAATCATAGCATCAATTTAATATCTCTAAAATAAGACTTTAAAAATCTGGGTTGCTACAATCTTCCATTCTTATTAGAATTTCGTCCTCGAAATTAACGCCCATAAATTACCACCTATCTCCAAATTGAGCAACCCAAATTAAAAACAAATCACACTTGAATCATAACTTACTCAAGTTACTATAAAAAAAATTTAAATTCAATCTGTTCATAAATAAATATCATAACATATTCCATACCCAGGCGATGTGAGACTCTACAAGCACTCTTCTTGGGCACCAGTGTCACCGTTGGCAATCCTCCGGGAATTTCTTCATTCTCGGCCCTTAACTTTTGGCCCTTATACATTTCATTGTGTCTTAACTGACACCATTATAATATAACCCACTTTTGGCATCACCAACGTGTGTCCACTAGCGACCCTCATAGGCTTGTGCAAACTTCCACCATCTCAGGCTGGGTAATGTTTTGATACCATTTGTAACATCCCAATATTTCTAGCCCAGTTTCACCTAGTAACTAGGCAATGTGAGACTTAGCACCCATGACTATCTCTATAAACTACCCACTCAATGTGGGCTTCTTCTCATCTTCCCAATATGGGACCGGGTCACGTCATGCAGTGCTTCAATACCACATGACCTGGCGTTACTAGGTGGCTCTGATACCATTTTGTAACAATCTCATATAGCGGAAAAACTGTAATTATCAATACAAAAAAAATACTGTTAAAATACTTTTCTTTATACAAAAATACCCAAAGCTATGTCGTACAAGACATTTATACAAATCTATCCGACAGTCTAAACTCTAGACAAAACTTAACCAACTTGGAATCTCTGTACATCTCAATATGAATCTCTAATCACAACTGCATAATTACCTTGATTTTCCATTCCTGCAAGCACTACAAAAAATTGTGAAGTAGTGAGTCAATTGATTTCCGACAATATAAATCATTGTTGAATCATATATAGCAAAATGCTAGACAAGTTATAAAACCACAAAAATCCGTATTATTGGATATCAATATCATACTCAGTAAGTAAGAATACTTACAGTGGATTACATGAATGGACCATCAAAGGTAATTACTTGAAACCCGTTCTGCTGCAGTTGGTCCATACCCATAACAATCCCTTCACTGACTTTCTCTCTCTCTCTCTCTCTCTCTCTCGCCTAAACTCTCTTTCTTCCTCTTCAGCTCTCTGTCTTAAATTTCATCTCACTCTCGGTTTCTCTCCTCTCTTGTGTTCTTTCTTTCTTGTAGCGCTTGGTCTCGCCCTTTCTCTCTCTGTTCTGAGTAAACACTCTTAGAAAGAAGAAAGACCGAGTAAAAAGCGGAAGAAGGAAGAATATATGCAAGAGATGAGAGAGGAGATGAGTTGTGAAAATTCTGAAGGAGAAGAGCTCTATTTATAGGAGAAAATCAAACACTATTCTACCTTCAATTTACAATTATACCCTTCATTTTACTATTTCACCAACCCTATACTATTTCACCAACCCTATACTATTCTACCAACCCTATACTATTTCACCAACCCTATACTATTCTACCTTCTTATTCTACCATCCTTATACCTACCATTTACTATCCTATTATATCACCAATTATTACAATCATACTCCAAATTATACCAATCAATCATCAATTATCATATCTCTTAAATCTCCCAATAAAATAATCAATATAAAATCATCATCATGATATAATAACCTCAAATCAATATTCATTCCAATAATATTCATAAGATCTAATAAGTTCCTCAAGAATAAATATTATTACCTAATATCATCAATAAATATCTCAACCTCAAAGTAAATGCAATTACCTAATATGAATATTAATATAATCATAGCATCAATTTAATATCTCTAAAATAAGACTTTAAAAATCTGGGGTGCTACATACATATTTTTGGTAATTTTTTGTTCTGATTCTAGCAATTTGGATAAAAAATGTGAAAAAGTTTTTTGTCGGATTCACTTGCCTAGCAGGTGTGTGGGTTGCCCAAAACTTGTTTGAGCAAGTAGATTCATACAAATTCTCTCATATTTGCTGTTTGAATTGCTAGGCAGTAAAATTATTGAAGGTCTTTATCCGAAATAGAGATGAGTTAATTTATGATAAAAATTTAATGTTATTGCATCTAAGAGATAATGCCACATTATTTATTATGTGGCATCATCTACATCGTTAGATACAATGATATTAAATTATAATCATAAAAGAACTCCTTTTTTTTTCTTTTCTTTTTTTTTTAACTTAAAATTGAGAGGATCATGTGATAAAGAAATAATTTAAATAATTATTGTAACTTGACTTATGTACTTCAAGGTACCTGTTCATCCCAATCGAGTCTCCATATGACGATGGAAAGCACAAATGTTTGCATCAGCACTCCAGCTAACAACCCAATCCATAAGCCCTACGAATTTAAATAAACAAAAATGAAGTTAAAAAGAATATAATATGCAAACAATGGTAGAAAAAAACAAAGTTTAGCAAGTAGATGCCGGTGTATATGATGAGTCTTTCATGGACAAGATTTCATTTTATTTAAAACTTTTAAATTACATGACATTATGTATACCGTTATATACAATAAAATAAAATTTTAGTCATAAAAATAACTATTTTTCATTTTATTTGACATGAAGAAAATTGTATTCCATAGAAGCCAACCGTGAGTATTTAAATCTCCTTGTAATATATAAGTCAAATCATGGCCTCTAGAACCAAGCCCTTTCTTTGCCACTAATCATGACGGCTTTATTTTTTATTTTTCTCAAGATGGGCATAGGACGAGTGATCAAAATGGTTTCATATCTGAACGTGACTATAGTAGCACTTATTCGGATTTAGCCTAAACTTAATCAAATTCTACTAAAAAAGACTCCTAAGAGTTGAATATTGGAACTATCATGTCAGTGTTATGGTTTCGATCCTAAGATCTTTCACTACTCACCAAATCACTTGGGAGTAATTATTGGGAGTAATATAATTAGTAGTTTGATGATTTGATATTCTGTAAATGAGGAGTAATGAGTTATTACCTTTACTTGAAGACCGGCCACATAACCAAGCAACAAAGCCAACGGTACGCCAAAAACATAATAGGAGCCAATGTTAATCCATGCAACAGTACCTTGAAAACCAGCACCTATAGCCACACCTGATGACAAGAACCTAGACGTGAGTCTTTGATCAAAACGTGCTTGCATTTTTTTTTTTGGTAAAATATTTGTTGAGTTGAATGTAAATGCTGTTACCTAAAAGTACTGGTTGAACACTATTTAGTAAGATTGAGAAAGCAAGTAAAGTAGAGAGACTTGAAACTTCTTCTGCAATCTCTTCGTCGCTTGTAAAAATGTATGAAATTTGTTTCTCAAAAGCTAAACAAAGGGCAAAAAAAATCACTCCAATGCAAATTGATACACCGAGGAAAACTTTGATGGAAAATTTTGCAGCTTTAACATTTCCTTTCTCGAGCTCATTCACTACAAAAAACTTGCACTTTATTGACGTGGCAGACAGTAACTCGTGTTTGCCACGTCAATAAATTTTGACGTGTCTATTTCCTTTCTCGAGCTCATTCACTACAAAAAATTTGCACTTTATTGGCGTGGTAGACAGTAACTCATGTTTGCCACGTTAATAAATTTTGATGTGTCTAAATAGACACGTCAAAAAAAACATTTTTGACGTGTTAGATTTTAACACGTTAAAAATTTTTGACGTGTCATACAGGCACGTCAAAAATTACAATTAATTATAATTA
>NC_081541.1:40128541-40128869 GCF_901000735.1 Corylus avellana | reverse complement strand
TAAATCTGGTTTAGTTCTGACGTGTTAAATGTTGGCACGTTACTAAAAAAAATGAGCGGGATTTTTAACTTTTTCCCTCTCTTCTTTCCCTCTTCTTTTCCCTTTATAATTCTTTTATATATTCATCTTTTTGGTCCTTTTTCTTTCATTTACAGACTCAGCTCTCTCTCTCTCCTCTCTCAATCTCCCTAGCCTCTTCTCTCTGCAGCCAGCCAGCTCCCTCTAGAGGGAAGAAGAAATAGGAGAAAAAGAAGAGGAATAAGAAGAAAAAGAAAAGGAGAAGAGAAGCAGATATGCAAAAAAAAAAAAAAAAAAAAAGGAGAAGAGA
>NC_081541.1:40113908-40128348 GCF_901000735.1 Corylus avellana | reverse complement strand
TAATAAATTTTTTAATTGAAAAAAAAATGGCCAAAATTTTTGACGTGGCACTGTAGACACGTCAAAAACCTGAAATTTTTAACACCCCCGTTTTAACGGTTGAGAAACGTTAAAAGGCGCACGTCAAAAGGGGTTTTTGTCTTGACACGTCAAAAACTCCTAGTTAAAAATTCACTCCATTTTTGTAGTGATTTGATACGCGTACACTGTACAAATTACATAACAAGAGCCATAAATTTGAAGGAACCGTATCATAATTGAATCAAAATTTAATATTAATTTATCAATAATTTAATAATAATTTTGAGAGGCAGATTAATTATAAAGAATAAAAAATAAAAGCCTTACCATGCCGAACCTAAGAATCCGAGGCGGGTAAAGATATTGAGCACGCCCGGCGTGCTTCAACAGTGAAGCACGCCGGCCGTGATTTTTTTTTTATTATTTTAATTTTTTTGAAAAAAAAAAAAAAAAAAAAAATTTAGCCTGGCGTGCTTTACTGTTGAAGCACGCCAGGCGTGCTCTGAATCATGACTCATCCGAGGCATATCATAAATTCCCATGCACAGATATTGAGGCTACAAAAAGAGGTTAAAAGTTGAAGAATCTCTCAAGTAAATTGAATAGTAAAAGAAATATCTATATATATATATATATATATATATATACCCGGTAGATGATCGTGCATTTATACTGAACACAACGATAATGGATAGGTATAAATCCCTGGAAACAAAAATGATAGAGCCAATCATTCTTGACAAACTTGATGAAATTTCTGATGACGAATGGAATGATGAATGGAGTGATGAATATTGTGAAGGTTCATTTGATGAATTAACTGAGAGTTATGAGGATTACCTAATAAAGGATCCAACTGGTTCATGGTTGGATTACTGGCCCAAGATGTGAATCCAATCATCAAAGTAAGAAAGTATTACCTTCTTGTTTGTAGCATTAACAAAGACACAAATTTTCTTTTTATTTTATAATTTTTTGCGGATACTTTTTGTCACTTAATGTGATAAAATGATGTTTTCTGATCAATCAATGTTATCTTGTACTAGTTTGATATTTTCTAATGTGTTTTGATTAACTTATAATTTACTAGGTTTGTTGTGAATGTGTTTTTTTGGCACTGGCCTAGGGCTGGCCGGCAAAACAAGTATCTGGCAGGTACCCGTTTATCCTATGCATGCTTTTTTTATAATAAGATTTTAGATAATTCATGCATCTAATCTAAAATCTTATTATAAAAAAAGCATGCATAGAATAAATAGATACTTGTCAAGTACCTGTTTTGTCAACCCTACTGCAAATATAGTTGAAAGCTTTTCAATATAGACAAATCGTCTTATGTTTCTTAGCATTGTTTCGTAAGTTAACGCTCGTTATGAAAGTGAGATTATTTGAGTTTGTGAATTAGTTCCATGTAATGTAACCTGCATTCAAGAATTCATTTAGATGAATTTGTCGGTTTCTATTTAAATCTACCATGCTTGTTGAGATCCTACCAGGGTCCATTGCCTAGTTGAATTCTTTTTAGAAGATGCATTTGAATTCCTTGTATATAGACTTTTATGTTTGCAATGGTCAATAAAGTAATTTCAATTATAAGTTGAAATTATAAGCAAGAGGTCGTCCATAAGTTTGGATTGATGTAATGACCAATCACTACATTGAAAAGAAAATATTATGCAATATGTCCCATGTAGAATACAACAATCGTATTTATTTATTAAAAAAAAAAAAAAAAAACTCACAATCGTATTTATTTATTCATATTATTAATGCTTATTAATCGTATTTATTTATATATTTAAGGGATCTTGCTCTCAAACATTTGGACTGCTTCGATTACTTTTCTCACAAAGCCATTCCTCCTTAACTAATTTTGAATTTTTTTTTTATATATTTTTATTTATTGAAATTTAATGAAAATTTTCAAACGTCTTTTGCTTCCTGTACGTGGGAGGACATAAAAATACTTTCTATTTAAGAAAATTCTAAGTTTTTCTAAATGAGTTAATAATTTAAAAGTGTTGCTTTGTACTTGAGGGTGATTTAAATTACATTAATGTTTAATTTGAAAAGATAAAGAATATCGTATTATTTTTCAACATTTCGAGTGGGGAAGAAATCTCTATAATATTTCCTAAAACCTTTGAGCAATAAAGAATCTGAAAAAGACAAAAAACCAAAAAAAAAAAAAAAAAAAACAGAGAGTTGAATGTGCATGGAGCAAATTGTGACGTGTGTCATTAACTGAAGAAGAAATTACATAGAAGTGTGAAAGATAGGTGAGAAAACTAAGTTATGAAGTTATTGGAAATTTCAAACTTAAGTCTCTCTCTCTCTCTTAAGGAGCCATTGAGTGCATTATAACTAAAATCCAACTTGTCCATGGTACCACAATAAAGCAACAAGAGAAAGCATACTGAAATTATTAAAGGTTTCTACATTGTTATACTACTTATGTCTTATTTTTTTCTTCCAAAAAATGATGTGACTTTTAAAATTATCATTGAATTTGAAATGTATTAATATTAGATTTTAATCCAATGTGATTTTAAAAATCACAACACCTTTTAAGGATTAAAAAAAGAAAAGAAAAAGACAACAGTCCTACTTATAACATTAACCAGCAATAATTAAAATACATTAATGGGATCAACAATCAACATCCAAGTATTCGGAAAAGGATCCTCTCCATTTCAAAATCCCTCCATTTCCTCCATTTAGTGCATTTTAAAGGGTAGTGTTGTCCAAAAGTTTTAATGATGGCAGTGCAATAAATGCAATACCCTTTAAAATACACTAAATGGAGAAAATGGAGGGATTTTGAAATGGAGAGGATCCTATTCCCAAGTATTCCATGTAACAAATAAATGCTATTATGTGGTTTATACCAGGTCAAGCTGGGGTTAGCCCATCAACAAGACCTATCTTGGAAGGCCCATTATCTCTATCCATATGATCGTAGATCAATTTTTTTTTTCTTTTTTTTTTTGGAAGATAATGGATCGTAGATCAAAATTAACATATTATGCTTGCACCCCAAAAAAAAAAAAAAAAAAAAAAAAATTATGTTATGAAAATATTACATTTATTAATAGATAAGATTTTTAATACGGTAAAAAATGGATCTAATGATACAGGATATTTATGACTGAGAAACGTTTAAAGAACATAGTTTTAAGGGACTGTTAGAGATGTTTAAGGGGTCTAAAAGTGTTTTTAATACTCAAAAAGTCTATTTGAAGAAAAAAAGTACTTGTTTGGTAAAAAAAATTACAAGTGCCTTTAAAGGTCTAAAAAAACATAAAAATGACCAAAACACACTTTTTGCAAAAGCTTAAAAATGAAGTTTTTGCCCAAAAACTCTTTTTGACTTAAAAATTCTATTTTTCAAACGCAATCCTAAACAGATTCTAAGTCTTACAAGTCCGAGACGTCAATTAATTGAGTGGCTTCTACTGTAACGAATGGATTTCTACAATATAAAGCTCGAGCCTCGAGCTAAACCAAACGGGTTGTCGAACGGATTAGTTTATTTACGGCCATACCATAATTGTATTGAAAGATCATATTGGGTAAATATATAAGGCAGACCCACACTCTTGGCCGCATGCAAAGGCCCAGGCCTACAAGAAGACTTCGGAACAAGACTGATAACACTGATTTCCTACTCGTACAAGAAATCAAATCAAAAGACATTCTAAGCTACAAATCCTTCTCCCACGTTTGCGACACTTTTTCCTTATTTTCTGGTAATCCGAAACAAGACTGATAGCACTCTGAGCCTAACACCGCAGTCCCAAACTTTGAGCGACGAAAGCTTTCAGTCTTTCACACATTGTTAGAGACAAAGAGACAGCGTGGATCGTTCGGGGAAGCCAAAGAAGTAAAAAGGAAAAGAAGGGGAGAAAAATCTTCAAGGTAATCTCTTTCAACTTTAGATTTTTGTGGTGTTCTTATTGTTGTATAATATTTTGTTTATGTTTGGTGTTTGGGTTAATTTTTTATAAGATTTGAGTTTGCTTTTGAGATGGTTTTCGGTTGCGCGCTGAGAACCCAATATTTAATATTCCACGAAGATGAATTTGGGGAATTAGGTACTGAGATTTGGGGATATCTATAGAACTATTTTTCAACAATTACCCAAATTCATCAATTTCTCTCTGTCAACGCACACATATATAATCAATATAACAAAAGTTCTCTAAACTCTAAAGATAAAATACTAGATCGACTGAAAAGTATGCTGTACAATTGTTGTGAGGTGCCTTAGCTATAATTAATTAGTATTACAATTGGAGGCCTGTTAACTAGGTAGTAATGAGATTTTGTTTTTTTATCTTTTATTGTACTCCTCCCTACATTTTCAAACTTATCAAAAGAGTAAATTGTTGTTTTATGTTGTGTATGTGATTGCAATTTCTTTCTTAACTTTGATACCATTTTATCTTGATGTGTGTACAAGAAGTTTTTCGAGTTGTAAGGTAGAGATTTAAATCTTATCCCTCATTCAAGAATATATACTTCTCAATGCTTTTGATTTAATATGTATTTGAATTTGACCTGATCAAAGTAAAATAGAGATTAGGTTTGAGTATTCTTGTTTTTATGTTTTTTTTAATCGACAACCGCATTTAATAGAATCAAGCGAATCAAACTCTAAGACATTGTGCCCTTGATAATTGGATTGGATGAACAGAGGTTGTGTTTGATAGAGATTTCTTTACTTCTCTAAATCTTTGTTGCATTAGGAGAATATTACTGACTTAGCTTGACCTGACAATGATAATACTTTCTGTTTATGGGTTTTTTTTGCCTTTGTGCTCTTCTTGGTTGAATTGATCTTATTAGGCTTTAATTTATTTCATGTAGGAAAAAAATTGAACATGGTTAGAAGGAAAGATTCATTTTGGGAGTATGCGGAGGAATTGGAAAATGGTTTTATTTGTAAGTTTTGTGAAAAAGGTTTTGATGGGGGTATTTCAGCAATTAAATCACATTTGTCTGGGGTTGTTGACCTTGAAGCAATCCAGTTAGAAGCAAAACAAGCACTACTAGTGATTGACACCCCCACTAAGGGATCTAAAAATGTGCCAGCGTCAAGTAATGTTCTAGAGTGTGAAAGTTTTTCAAGTTCCTCATCATCACATATGCCAAATCTATGTAAGGGGCAAGATATGAGTATTTCAAGAACTAAATCATATTTGTCTGGGGTTAGTGACAGTGACAGTGACATTGAGATTCAAATTTGTCTACAAGTACCTGAAGCCGTTCAGTTAGAAGCAAAACAAGCAATTGACAATCCCACTAAGAGAGCTAAAAATGTGGCAGCGTCAAGTAATGTTCTAGAGTGTGAAAGTGTTTCAAGTTCCTCATTGTTTCATATGCGAAATCTTTGTACGGGACAAGATAGGAGTATGGTGGATAAACAACTTGCTAAGTTCATCATGTCATTGGGAATTTGTTTGGATGCCATCCAATCGCCCCTTTTCAAGGACTTTGTGAATGGCGTTGCTGAACATGGTCCTAGTTATGAATTACCAAGTTCTCTAACTCTCAAATCCCAGTTGATTCCAGATATCAAGAAAGAAGTTGAGGAATATGTTAGCAATGTCATAAAATATTCAGTTAAAACAGGTTGTACCTTGATGTACAATATATGGACTAGGAAATCGTCCAATACGCCAATTTTCATCTTCGTGGGTATCTTTGCATATACACCAATAGGAGTGGCATGCATGGATCCACCCGATATAATGCCCCTAGACATTCGTTATTTTGAAAAAACTGTGTCTTCCATCATGGAGTTAATTGGGCCTACAAATGTTGTACAACTTGTCATTAATAATGATAATTATGATGATGGTGGTACCGAGCATAACATTGATAATGACAGTCATGGCAACAGTGAGAAGGTAAGTGAGACTAAGGATATGCTTTCTAGAAAGTATCATTGGATTTACCAGACCCCGTGTGCTTGTCGGATTGGATTACTCTTGAGAAAAATATATAATGTTCCTTTTATATATAATACAATTGAAGTAGTGAAGTGGATAGTTCTATATATGTACAAGAATAAAGTTAATGTGTCTTTAAGAAGAGTACACAAAAAGAAAGATGTTATTGCTTCCCATTTTGTCCTGCTCACATCACTTTTAGAAGCTGAAAGTGTATTGCAACCTTTAGAGGTATCTATTTTAACATTGTGTAGTGGTTGGGGGAAGCAAATTAGTGGCTAGGAGCTGGCAGAAATTTTAAGAGGTGCAGAATTTATTGATTATGCTATTTGTTGCAAAGAATTTTGGAGGTGAGGGAAAATTGTAGCACAAGTTATGAAGCCACTATTTCAAGCTCTTTCTTTGGTTCATTGTGATGGCCCAACATCAGGATACTTATATGAGATGCAGTTAAGCAATGTTGCGACAACAATCATGTCCTTTATGATGTCATATGCAACATTTTAAGTGAAGTTCGAGATGATATTATTCATCTAATACATGCAGCTGCTGCCTTTTTAAATCCTATTTACGTGTGGAGTGAGAAATTTAAGGAGAATGTTGAAATGATGGATGGTGTAAGCTATATTTTGGAAAATTTGGTTGCAGTGGAAGAGAAGGAAGCTTTCATGAACCAAGTACAACTGTACCTACCGCATGAAAGACTCAAACCTGTTCACAGTTGAAGCCATGATGATGCTAGAAACATCCCATCCTCATGAGTTCAGTTAACTCTGTTTCTTTACTTGGTAAAAACTTATATATTTATGTTATTATCTTGAATTGTGCAGGAGTATGGTGGGAATCTTGTGGCAATCATCTCCCTGTATTACAAAAATATGACATTCGGATCTTGAGTCAACCTTGTAGTTCATTATGCAAGCGATATGAGATGCCGCAGAGTTACTTGGATGATCATGCATTTAGCGTGAATACAATGATGATGAAAAGGTATAAATCCGTAGAAACACAAATGACAAAGCCAATCATTCTTGACAAACTTGGTGAAGTTTCTGATGATGATTGGGATGATTGGGATGATTGGGATGGAGATTATGAAGAGTCATTTAATGATTTGACTAAATGTTTTGACGATGACATAGTAAAGGATCCAACTGGTTTGTGGTTGGATAGGTGGCCCAGGAATGGAATGGAATCACAAATATATATATATATATATATATATATATATATATATATATGTATCCTTTTTGTTTGTAGGAATCAGTCGTTTCATGATTTGCTAGTTTTGCATTTTCTATTATGTTTTGTATAGCTTATAATTTACTAGGTTTGTTGTGAGCGTGTTTTTTGGCACTGCAAATACAGTTGAAAGTTTTTCAGCATTAACAAACTGTCTTATATTTTCTTAGCATAGTTTTGTAAGTTAATGCTCTTTATGAAAACAAGATTATTTGAATTTGTGACTCAGCTATATCTGTTTTGAAGTGTCCAAGTTAAGTCTCAAATGGAGAGTATGCCCATTCAATAATTCATTTAGATGGATTTGTCAGTTTCCATTTAAATTTGCCATGCTTGTTCAGATCATCCTACGAGGGTCCATTGCCCAGTAGAATTCTTTTTATCAGTATACAATCAATTTTGAATTCTTCAATAACTTAATTGCAATATTTGGGCGAAATTATCAGCAAGAGCTATTAATTTTTAATGTTATTGTTCAATTTCTAATGTTATAATTTTTGTTGGGATGTAATGATCCATCACTGCTACTTTAGTATCCTAAGAAGCCCACTAGGAAGTATTAGATCCTTGTGTGTCCATTATTAACTGGACATTATTTCAAGGGAATTAAAGTCAATTTATTTGTATTTTCTTAGAGAATATAATTCAATGCAATTGTATTTTGTGAGTTTTTTTTCCATTTACTTGTATTGTGGATACTGCCCAAATTTTATAAATAGATGTATTTTTTTTTTCTTTTTTCCTATTAGGATTCAGTTATAAATACTTGTATTTGCCGAATGTTTACAATCAATATGTTTTCTCATATTACAATTTACAAGTGTATTTAGTTCAAAAAATTGGATAAAGCCATCTAAAAGACCTTTTATTTATTATAATTTTTTAAAGCCCATATATGTAATTTAAGTAAATTGAAAAACCCAAAAGAGCCTAAAATGCAAAGAGAATGTTATAGGCTGTTAGTAAAACAAAATAACCCACTTGTGTGTGGTTATGGACAGATTCTTGTCCTTCTCTTCTCATAGTGCGATGCAGAATAGGGGGTATTATTTGCCCATATAGTGCGGTTTACACATCTAATGTCATTATGCTGTTCAAATTTCTTTATGATAAAAATGAAGCATGAAAATTGTGTTTTTATATAACCCATTTAATACACAGGTCATTTGGGTTAGCCCAAACATGGCCTGTTTGACCCGTTTAAAGGAAATCCTTTGACCAAATTTTTATTTTTATTTTATTAAATTGTGAAATAAATGTAAATAAAAAACATTTGTTGGGTCACTATAGGTCATGCGCTTCACCTATAATTTACTTGCTTATTAAACGGGTTAAGCGGGTCCGCCTGACTGTGATCCAAACTCGATTATGTCAAACTCTAACCCACTAATTTCATGTCGGGCTCTCCGGTCGTGTACAAAATTGCTAGCCTTACTAGATATTATACCCTCATCTTCCTAGGTTGATGTGACGGTGTGCATAACCCTTCAAATTTTTTTTTTTTTTTTTTAAGATGACTAATCCAAGTCTAATGGGCATTGTAAAGTTGGTAATAGTGGCCCATGGTGGACGATCGGGATATTAATAAAGGAAGCAAATTTTAACTAAATTTCGCTTAAAAGACTAAGAGGTAGTTATACAATGATAGAGGAGACATCATCTGAGAAGGTGAGACAAAGAACCACCAAAATTAAATATTCTTTTAGGTCCATATTAAGATTTGAAAATTTTTATGGAAAAAAAAAAAAAAAAACTCTACAATAAGAGCTAGAAGTGCTGTGACAAAAGAGATTTGCCAGAGGTTGTATGGGTTTTTGGTAGATATAATCTCTAATAATTCAAGCAAAAGACTAAAAAAACTAAGGAACCTGGAAAAAAACAAAAATTAAAAAAGCAATGGAGAAGAGAAGTACGTGGGACCCTTCCTTTAGAGAAAGAAAAATAGGGGACCAAAACATCCCGTATTTTTGATTTAATCGGACACCTTATTTTCAACCGTCAAAAGAGAAATGGACCCACTAAAATTAACTTATATATATATATAAAAGATAAAATAATATTTTTGATTCATTCGGATTCGGACACCGTTTTTTTCATCTTTCTATATGACACCCGTTGCATATTTACCAATTGCCCCATCCCCATGGGTTGACTAGTATAAGGACCCAACTATTCGGTTTCCCGCATTTTCCGTCTTTCTATGTATATCACCGTGGCAATGTGGCATTGCACGGGCAAAAACAAATAGGGGATTGCTTCAAAACCGACGTCGCTTTTGTCACTACAAAATACAAATATTAAGAAAAGGAAGATGCATCTTCTTTCTCATTTTCTTTCTGGAAAAAGAAATATCATTAAATATTCAACATGGTATCTATCTAAAAAACTCACATCCATGGTACAACAACAAAGCAACAATAAAAGTACACTGAAATTATTGAAGGTTTCACAATTTACACCGCTGTTGGAACACCACCATTGCCCTCTTGCTCCAATGAGTTTTCGTTAGATGCTTGAGGTTCTGGTTGATAGCGTGGTTTAAAAATCTGTTGAAGCAACTCAAATATCTGCTGATATGAGCTGTGCAATGCCCTTATGAGTACCAATGCACATGAAAGCAAAAGGAACACCCCGAAAGGAGGAACGAGGATGAATATTAGTAGAGAACAGGCCAGAGCACCCAAAATGTCAGAAAAAAGCATAGCCATAGGGAGGTAGTTGCTATTCGGAATTGCTTGGGTGACTCGGGAAATTGCCACCAACGCTTCTGTGTAAAAATATGCTGTTACAATGAAAGCCGACATGGTTGTAGGATGCATGTCGTATGGAGATCTGCCTGAGTTTTGATACTTTATTTGGATAAGGGTAAGCAACGTTGCAATCTGAAATTGACGATCGCCCTTGACGTATCCAGTGTCCGCTTGCTCACTATCAAAACCAAAAAAGAAAATGATCAGAATGTTTACTTCAAAAGAAAAGAAAATGATCATGTAGATGTAGGTAGGATACTAACACTACTTTGCTGGTTAATCACAGTGAAAATTGAGTGCAGAAATGATAGAGAGCGAAAGGCCAAAGAGAAGAGAGAAATTTACACAAACCTTTCACGATTGCCCATGTTGTTTGCCTCCATTTTCTTCTATATTCTTGCTCTCTTCTGTCTGCGAGTGAAGGATTTAGGTGAATTGGTTGTAGGAGCTGCTATTTCCCATTTAGACGCTGGCTTTATATAATAGTGGGGGTGGGGGGGACAGGAATTGGCGTGGCACACCCTCTTCGAAATCCAACAATGCGTATAAAAAGTCATCATATTGAGACGGGCGTATTAAACAGCAGGGCGTATTAAACGGCCTTCCCGCATTTTATAAATCATTCGGGTTCGGGAGACACCCGTATTGAAAGAAAAGATAACATCTCAACTATCATTCAGATTCTCTCAACCCAAGACACCCGTATTTTCACCATTACTTGATTCATTCGGACACGTTGGTTTCAACTTTCAATTGTCAAAAGAAAAGGACCCACTCCCTCAAATGAACATACATAAGATTCTCTTTTTGTTTATAGCACTTTACGACGCAGAAAGTCTCATGTTCTGGTATATTGATTTTTATTTTTTTTAACTGATTTATTGATATTAAATCGCCGGTCTCCCTGATTGTGACCCCAATTCGATTATATCAAATCTTAACTTGCTAATTTCGTGTTGGGCTCTCGAGTCGTGTACAAAATTACTACCCTACAAGATATTACACCTTCATCTCATTAGGTTGATGTGACAGTGTTCATCAACTCTTAATATATATATATATAATCCAAAACTAATGGAAATTGTAAAGTTTGTTATAGTGGCTCATGGTGGACAATGTTGTTATTGATAATGAAGACAAATTTTAACTTAATTTTGCTTGAGAGACTAAGAGATAGTTATACAGTGGCGGAGGAGATCTCATCTAAGGCGGTGAGGCAGGAAACCACCGAAATCGAATATTTTTTAGGTCCATATTAGGGTCTTAAAATTTGTATGGACAAAAAATACTCTAAAATGAGAGCTAGAGGTGCTGTAGAGGTTATGGGTTTTTGGTAGATATAACCTCTAATAATTCAAACAAAATACTAGAAAAACTAAGGAACAAGGAAACATAATAAAAAAAAAAAAAAAAAAGAAAAAGAAGAAGAAATGAAGAAGAGAAGTACGTTGGAGTTGTGGTGGAGAGTTGTCGATCTCCACCCTTTAGGGGGAGATATATATATATTAATTGTTGTCGCGGGACTTTGGGAGAGAGAAAAATAGAAACATCTTGTATTTTTGACTCATTTGGGATAACGTATTAAATGGAGAATTATATATTCTAAGCAATTTTAAGTGATCTACTTGTGTCCTACTAAGAATGATGTGACTATTAAAATCACCATTTAAATTTAATAATGATCAATTAAAAGCTCAATCGTGATTTTAATAGTCACATCATTCTTAGTAGGACACAAGTAAAATACAAGTAAATCACCTAAAATTACTCATATATTCTTGCTCTCTTCCGTCCACGAGTGAAGGATTTGGATTTGGGGAACACACTTTGCAATATATATATATATAACAGTAGGGTCAAGGAATTGGCTTTGGAACACGCTTTCTTACAAGCAGTTGAATAAAGCATTAAATCATTCGGGTTCTAGACACACCCGTATTAAACGACGCCCGTACTTTTGAGTTTTGATTCATTCGGACATGTTGGTTTCAACTGTCGAAAGAAAAGGACCCACTCCCTAAAATGAACATAAGATACTAAATGCAACTGCGATTCTCTAAAATGCTACAAGTTTAAGCAAATAAAAAATAAATTTCATTATTTAATTAATATTTAAAATTAAACCAAACAAACAAATTCACACTTCATAACTTCGTTATCCACTTTATTATTCGTACAAAGTAATGCTAGAAGTAAGATTAGAATTCTCAATAGATCAAAATATAATAATAATCATCTTAAATTTAATCGTAATTTTAAAAATCAAATCACATTTACAAGGATTTAAGAAGACTTTAGTTCTCCTTCTAACATTACTCATTCATATATAAGACGATGAAATTTCTGGAAAACCATGCATATGTACAAAATGACTAAGCTAACCCCACATTTACATTTGATATCAACATAAAATAATTTATACCATTATATGTCTGGCAAAAGTTAGAAATAATTTTTTTTAAAAAAAAAAAAAATCATTTTCAAACATTTTCAAAACGTAACTTTGAGCTTTTTTAGATAAAAAAAAAAAAAAAAAAAAAAGAAGTCAAAAAATAATTTTAAAATTTTTTTACGAAACAAACTCATTTTTTTGCATGACACAATTCATTTTAATTTGCATATATGACACATCTCATTCGGCAGCTATTTTAAAAGCGTGCCAGTCTTGGTTCAGAGAAGCCTGTTTTCACTCTTTTGGTCCTTTGATTACTACTCTTTAACCTACACAAATTTTCCTTAAAAAGACATGGAATAATGAGTCCGAGGACACTGGTGCGTCTCTTGCGTAAGTGGCGTGTTGCCTCGTTTTTCTTTTTTATTTTTTATTTTAAAAAGTCATCCTCTTGCTTGCCAATGCCGGCCTGCATGCTGGTTAATTGTCTTGACATGTTAATATACCATTAAACTATTTTCATTTGATGTTAGCGAAGTTGCTAAGAAGCACTCTCTTTCATTATTATACTAATTACTAAATAATAAATAAATAAGCACCTAAGCCGGCCAAAACCTTCAAATCAAAGTTTTTAGAACAGCAATCCCAAACTTTGACGGACGAGAGCTTTCATAGAAGCTTTGCTGAGAAGCTGAAAGAGGGAGAGAGGAAGAAGGTGGATCGTTCTGGGGAAGTCAGAGAACGAAAAGGAAAAGGAAAAGAAGGGGAGAAAAATCGTCCAGGTAACCTCTTTAAAATTTAGATTTTTGCGGTGGTGTTGTTGGAAGATTATGTTTGGTGTTGGATTAGTTTTTTATAAGATTGAGTTTAAATTGGATTGCATGAACCAAAGTAGGGCCGGGGTTGTGTTTCAGAGAGATTTCTTCACTGCTCTAAATTTTTGTTGCATTTGGAGAATATTATTTAGGTAGCTTGAGCCGACAAAATGCTAATACTCTCAATTTATGGGTAATTTTTTTATATTCATTTCTTGTAGTGGCAAACACCATGTTTATCAAGAGATGATGCATGTATGTTCTATTGTGTTCATGATGATTGATTTTCCTTTGTGCTCATCTTGGTTGAATTGATGCTATTTGGCTTTAATTCATTTCATGTAGGAAAAAAAATTGAACATGGTTAGAAGGAAAGATCCATTTTGGGAGTATGCAAAGGACTTAAAAAATGGTCGTTTTTCCTGGGGGTAATTCAAGAATTAAAGCACATTTGTCTGGGATTAGAGGCCGAGATATTCAAATTTGTGAAAAAGTACCTCAAACAATTCAGTCACAAGCCCGAGATGCAGTCCCTCCCACTAAGAGAGCTAAAAATGTGGCAGCATCAAATAATATTTTTGAGGGTAAGAGTATTTCGGGTTCATCATCATTACATATGCCCAATCTATGTGAGGTACAAGATAAGAGTACAGTGGATCAACAATTGGTTAAGTTCCTCGTGTCGGAGGGAATTCGTCCTCGTGCAATTGAATCACCCTTCTTCAAAAACTTTGTGAATGGCGTTGCTGAACATGGTCCCAGTTACAAACTCCCAGATCCTCTCAATATCACATCAAAGTTGGCGCCAAATATCAAAAATGAAGTTGAGAAATACATTGAAAATGTCATAAAGGAGTCAATTAAAACAGGTTGTACATTAATGTACAAAAGACGGTGGTATCGTAAGGAATGGCTCCTGGACATCTATGCATATACACCAATTGGAGTGGCGTGCATCAAGACACTCAAGAATCCTTCCAGCCTTGCTGTAGACGAATTTTTTCGTTCTGAAACAACCTTGTCTTCTGTTATGGAGGTTATTGGGCCTACAAATGTTGTACAATTTATCATTAATGATGATGATGATATCATTAATGATGTTGATGTTTTTGAGATCGAGCCAAGTAAGGATATGTTTTGCCGTAAGTATCCTTGGATTTACTTGACCCGATGTTCTACTGTTGATATTTTCTCTCTGCGAAGAAATATGTTATATTCCTGTTGTAAAGTGTACAATTACAGTAGCGAAGTGGATTGTTTTATATA
>NC_081541.1:40113462-40113888 GCF_901000735.1 Corylus avellana | reverse complement strand
GATTCAATTTAACGCTCACCACATATGATCTCTCTTAGCACCGCCTCCGACGAACTCTCTGGGGGTGAAAATTCGTGCTTCTCTCTTCTATAATGATGTATATATACCCTCAACAAAACCCTAGACCTAACCCACTTAAAATCACCTTTTTGGGCCTAAAACTTACGGGGTGTCCGAGCATGTTAATGGGTGGTCCGGACACGGCTTTGCGGAGCAAGATTTTAGTTTCTGGAAATGAGGTCCGGACCCGAGGAATTGCGGTCCGGACCCGGCCTGTCCAGTCTTAACCAACAGCTTCGATCGACGGGCGTTTGTGGTCCGATTGAGCTGAAATTTTGCAGGGACGTTCATAACACATGAATCTACATTATGAACGGTGGAGATTGGATTCTAAGCATTCTATATCAGTGTTTGAGCCCGTGAACA
>NC_081541.1:40112951-40113442 GCF_901000735.1 Corylus avellana | reverse complement strand
TCCTCTAAGAGGAATCAATTTGGCTCACAACAAAATAATCACTCAAGCACAGCCTCACACGAATTCTCTAGGGGTGAAAATTCGTACCATCTCTTCTATAATGATGTATATATACCCCTAACAAAACCCTAGACCTAACCCACTTAAAATCATGTTTTTTAGCCTAAAACTTACGGGGTGTCCGGACAGGGCCTTGCGGAACAAAATTTTAGTTTCTGGAAATGCGGTCCGGACCCGGGGAAGAGCGGTCCGGACTGGGCATGCAATCAGCATTCTGGAAATGCTGTCCAGTCTTGATCAACAGCTCCGATCGACTGGCGTTTGTGGTCCGATTGAGTTAAAAAAATTTCAAGGACGTTCATAACACATGAATCTACATTATGAACGGTGGAGATTGGATTATGAGCATTCTATATCAGTGTTTGAGCTCGTAAACAGTAGCCTCTGCATTTTGGAACTGAATTAAGCCAACACAAGAACTAACAAACTCC
>NC_081541.1:40110409-40112931 GCF_901000735.1 Corylus avellana | reverse complement strand
GCCGAGCCAATCCCATCTTCTCCCCATATTTATTCTCCCTTTTTGTCACAGAATATATGACAAAAGATCTTCATGTTTTCTTAAATACTTCACAAAATACATCAAGGCATATGTGGAACAAGAAGACATAAATAAAACTAAATAAAAAAAATGACGTAGAATGTGTGATCATAAGTAAACATCAGCAAAACTCCCCCTCAATGTATGACTCAATTAACAATAAGAAACTGGAAATGCAAAACATGTTTCTTCCCCTCAAAAGTCAAATGAACACACATGATATACACATCAATAACTAATGTATTGCACAATGAATATCCCAAACATACTCCAAATATGCAAAATATACATGAGACTAGAAATGACAAGAAACTCATATTGCTTAACCCAAGCAAAGAAAAATGTTTCATTCAACCCTTGCTTGTGTGGTGTGTGTGTAAGCTATCCAAAGAGAAAAATTTTCAACTTACAAAATGAGGAGAAAGTTTCACCACCATGAGGTTTTGACAAGTATATCAAATCAAAAGTCAAACATTATCATACTAGGGCCTAGCCACTCTCATCCTATACATTTCTCTTTGTAAAATATTTTGCACAAGTTTGACACAGTGAAATAAATTCATTTTGGAATATGATATTTTGATTTTATTTGTTTCACTATTTTGTTTATTTTTCTCTTTGATAAAGTGTCCTTAAACTTTTGGTGCTTATCACAAAAGAGAAAACAGGAATTTTTAAGCCCTAGATTCAACTAGCATATGGTCAATTTGAATAATATGACTAGTCAAAAACCTCATATGGTTACCTAACAAACCTCACAAATAAAGTGAAACAAAACCTCAATTTAAGCTTAACTGTGCACAAGAGATAAAGTATAGGCAAAATGTACCACATAAGCTCAGGCTTTAGGTAAACACAAAAACAAGTCCATTGACACAGATTTTCATCTCATGCATATTAAGAACATTCCAAGACACAAGGAATTAAATTCATAAAAAGCAACATGAGAAATTAATGAACAATCTAAGTGCATAAGACAAAATAAAGAGAAGAAAAACAAAAAAAAACAAAAAAACCAAAGTAAAATATTTTTGTCTTTTTGTTATTTTTCACAAAAGAAATGCACACAAACAAAATACAATTTCAAAACAAAATAAAACAAAAATGCAATGAAAAACGAAAAACAACATGCTCTAGGATATGCAAAGATATGCAAGAAAATCAATCCTAGGCATGTGGGTGACTCACCTAACATAAGGTGAGATTATCACCACTTCCCTCAAGGGGTGAATGGTATTATCCTTCCTAAGCCAAACTTGAGAAATCTTAGGTCTAGACTTATGACTTTGCTCAAACTTATCTAGCCTAGATAGCACTTCTCTCATCATTATGACCAAACCCTCACTTTCTTTCCTAGAATAGGAATTTTCATTTATATGCACATGAGGTTTCAAATTAAAACAATGAAGTCAAATGTGACCCACTTTACCACAGTGATGACATGTGGGGACAAACCTTTGAGAATGTAATTTTCTAGGAGGATGCAAGACTCTAGGTGTAGGGTAAGATACATGAGGCTCAATGTAGATTTTTTTACCTTTCTTACCTTGAGGAGTCGGAGCAACTACTTGCTTTTCTTCACTTGAAGATTCTTCTACTTTCACTGGTTTAACAAAAACAGTCTTTAAAGTAGAAGCATGGTTAGAAGACAAAGAAGCAGTTTTATCAAATCCTAAGTCAGATCTGTCGCTAGAATACTTTTGAATATGCAACATTTTATCAAGCTTTTCACTAGAGAATTTACTCAAGTGATTTCTAGATGCAATCAGATCATTTTGAAGGGATTTATTTTTAGCAATTAACACATGATTTTCAGATTTGAGAGTATTGCAAACAGCATGTGAATTACTCAAAGATTTCAACAAATTATCTCTTTCAAGCTCAAGATTCTTAAAATCCTTAACAATTTTCAAGTTAGTATTTCTAAGCATATAAAACTTTTCCATTAAATTGTTAAAGGAGTTTTGAAGATCATTAACCCTATTTGATTCATTATCAGAGGCAAACTGACATCTGATTGATTAGAATCATCAGAATCATAGGATGCAACAAAAGCCATATAATTAGGAGTTTCTTCCTCATCGGTGTCACTCAAGGTAATATTGAAGGCTTTTTGGTCTTTTGGCTTATTACTCTTGAGGTTAGCACAATCCTTTTGCATATGACCATAGCCAGAACACTCATAACATTTTGGATCACGTGGGTCTCTTTCATTTCTATCATGAGTACTCTCTTTTTGTTTTCCAAATTTCTTGGAAATTCTATGTTCATTTCTAAAATACCTTCTAGCTATCAAGGCAAGTTCCTCTTCATCTGGTGAATCCTCATCAGATAACTCATCAGAGTTCTTCCTAAGAGTTCTAAGGGCAATATCCTTATTTTTCCTAGGTTGAGGCAAGGAAAACTCATAAGTTTGAAGAGCACCAACTAACTCTTCTATCCTCATGGTATTAAGATCAATG
>NC_081541.1:40105444-40110130 GCF_901000735.1 Corylus avellana | reverse complement strand
AACAAGATTAGTTCCTTCATACGTAGTTTCTAGGATCTCCCATGCATCCTTGGCACTATCACAATTTGAAATTCTGGAGAACTCAGTTTGTGAAATTGCCAAGCATAGAGCATTCATAGCTTTATCATTCGCCATACAAGTTTGTTTTTCAACATTAGACCATTCAGCTATCGGCTTATCTAGAGCTTTAAATCCAGATTCAATGACATGCCAAACATCTATAGATTTTAAGAAAAATCTCATATGGGACTTCCAATAGCCATAATTTGATCCATCAAAATTAGGCACAGTGTTAAGGGTTTGAGACATCTTAAACAAGAAACAAAGATCAGACTTAGGAATTTAATCCTTCACGGAGTGAACCCGCTCTGATACCAATTGAAAAACTCTAAACAGATAAATATCACAATTTTATGCGGAATTAACGGATATTTATCAAAGCAAACAATCACCAAAATATGAACAATCACACACAAAGATTTTGGAGACGAAGAGGAAACCTTTTAGAAAACGTTCTAAAAGTAAAACCTCTCCGGGGCAGCTAAACCCAGGAAATCACTATCAAAAGATTATCTAGAGATTACAGACACTAGGAATACTTACAACCCTTTGCAAGACCTTGACTCTGTAAGATCGACAAGCCTCCAACTTGTCTCCTCGCTCACAATCTTCTTCAACGTGATTCTCCTTTATCGAACCCTTCCGATAGACTTCAATTAAGCACACAATCAAAACTAACAAAAATTCTCTAAGAGGAATCAATTTGGCTCACAACAAAATAATCACTCAAGCACAGCCTCACACGAACTCTCTGGGGTGAAAATTTGTATCGCTCTCTTCTATAATGATGTATATATACCCCCAACAAAACCCTAGACCTAACCCACTTAAAATCATGTTTTTTAGCCTAAAACTTACGGGGTGTCCGGACAGGGCCTTGTGGAGCAAAATTTTAATTTTTGGAAATGCGGTCTGGACCCGGGGAAGGGCGGTCCGGACCGGGCAAAATGCTGTCCAATCTTGATCAACAGCTCCGATCGATGGGTGTTTGTGGTCCGATTGAGCTGAAATTTTGTAGGGATGTTCATAACACATGAATCTACATTATGAACAGTGGAGATTGGATTCTGAGCATTCTATATCAGTGTTTGAGCTCGTGAACAGTAGCATTTACATTTTGGAACTAAATTAAGCCAATACAAGAACTAACAATATTGTTAAGAGTGGTACACAAAAAGGATGGTTTTATTGATCCCGATGTTTTCAAGCTTATGTCACTTTTAGAAGTTGAAAGTGAATTGTAAAATCTGGAGGTATCTATTGGAACGTTGTCTAATGAATGGGGGAAAGCCACTTAATGACCCACAGGTGGCAAAATTTATGCAAGAGACAAAGTTTATTGATTATGCTATTCATTCCAAAGAATTTTGGAGACAAGGGAAAATGGTAGCACAAGTTATGCATACACTAGTTCAAGCTAATTGTCTGATTTATCATCATGATGGCCCAACATTAGGATACTTATATGAGATGATGGAAAGAGTAGAAGATACAGTTGAACAATATTGTGAGAGCAATGCCGTCCGTTACGATGATATATGGAAAATTTTAGATACGTTACAAAGTGATATTATTCATCAAATATACGCAACTGCTGCTTTTTTAAATCCTATTTACATGTGTAGTGAGAAATTTGAGAATGATTAAATGGAGAATGGTGTAAATCATATTCTGGAAAATTTAGTTGCAGTGGAAGAGAAGGAAGATTTCATGAAGGAAGAACAAATATACCGCATGAAAGACCCAAACGTGTTCACAGCTGAAGCCATGCTGATGCTTAAAACATACCATCATAGTGATCAGTTCAGTATATTCTGTTTTTTTTTTTTTTTTTTGTTAAAACTTATATATTTATGTTATTCTTTTGAATTGTGCAGGAATATGGTGGGAACGTTATGGCAATCATCTCCCTGTATTACAAAAATATGCAATTCGGATCTTGAGTCAACCTTATACTTCTTCAATAGTCACGGGACATTGGTTGGACATAAGGGACACTGATAATGATGATATATTTAAGGTTATAAGATCTCAACTGATACCATATAAGATCTCGAAATTTGATGAGTATAGAATGCGGAATAATATGAAATGAAGGAAATAGAGAAAGATACAAAGATTAAGGTGGGTCGGCATATAGCCTACATCTACATATCCATACACTAAAGCCTCAATAGGCTACTTATTTCGTTGATTATATAATCTGAGTACACAGCTCTATTTATAGAGCTTTACATGTGATTTGAAATATTTCAAATACAAAGATATCCCTTAAATCAGGATTAACAAATATTATCTAAATCCCTTGATTTAGGGAATACAAAATCAACATTTATTCTAACGGATTCATATCCTTAACATACCCTGCAAGATGAACGGTACGTTAGCAATCGTTGATCTTGAACATATCGAGTGGCTGGAGTTGATGGCACCTGATTTGAAATATCAGTTGCTCTTGAACTTGAACTTCGGCGACTATGGTCGGGATTTGAACATCGGCAACTTTTTAACCGGCATCGGTTACTTTGACTGGAATTTTGACATCAACAACTTTTGGCCGAAATTTTGACATCTGCAACTTTTGGCTGGAATTTTGACATCGACTACTTTTGGCTGGAATTTTGACATCGGCTACTTTTGGCTGGAATTTTGACATGGGCTACTATGGCCGGAATGAGCCAACTATGTGCTTGAAATAGGCCATAATGGGCCAAAACATCTGTCTCTTTGAACTTCTTTTTTTTCTTTCTTTTTTTTTGCCTAGCCCGCCTTGCCTTTCACGTATATATATATATATATATCTTTCTTTTGATGTCATTTTTATCTCTTCTCCATGAACCAAAAAACTTCCATTTTTTTTTTTTTTTTAGGCAAGCAATGGAGATCGTTTTCTTCTCTGATACATGTTAAATCAGAGAGAAAACTATGAAGTAAAAAAAATAAAAAAAATTGCAATCAACGATCTAACAATTGACATTAGCCTGTTAGCTCTGATACCATATAAGATCTCAAAATGTGATGAGTATAGAATGTAGAATAATTTGAAATGAAGGAAATAGAGAAAGATACAAAGATTAAGTTGGTTCGGCATATAGCCTACATCTACATATCCACACACTAAAGCCTCAATAGGCTACTTATATCCTTGATTATATGATCTGAGTACACAGCTCTATTTATAGAGCTTTACATATGATTTGAAATATTTCAAATACAAAGATATCCCTTCAATCAGGATTAACAAATATTATCTAAATCCCTTGATTTAGGGAATACAAAATCATCATTTATTCTAATGGATTCATATCCTTAACAAAGGTGAATACATTGATGATGGAAAGGTGTAAATCCCTAGAAGCACAATCGACCAAACCAATCATTTTCGAGGAACTGGGCGAAGTTTCTCATGATGCTTATGATTGGGAAAATGAAATAGATTTATCATCTTATGCGTCTAGCAGTCAAATCGATGACATAATAAAAGATGACATACTGAATGATCCAACCGGTTCAAAGTTTGCAACGCGGTATTTCGACTTCATCGACTTGTATGATGATTAAGTTTACTAGTCAATCTATGTTATCTTCTACTAGGTTTACATTTTCTACTATATTTCGATTGACTTATAATTTACTAGGTTTCTTGTGAATGTGTATTTTTTATTTTTGGCACTACAAATACAGTTGAATGTTTTTGTACAAAACAAATCGTCTTATGTTTCTTAGCATAGTATCGTAAGTTAATATTGCTTGTTATGAAAATAAAATTATTCAAATTTGTAAATAGCTATAATTATTTTGAAGTGTTCCATGGAATATAAAACACAATCCACTTCATTCATTGCCGGTATGTAAAATAAAGGCTAAAAAAAAGGCAAGTGTTTATCATATTGCTTACATTTATACCTTCCCTTCACGCTAACCAAATCGAACTCGACATACTTCATTTTATTTTGAGAAATAATAAATGCACAACTTTTTGCCATAAATTTAGCCTAACCTTTTTCTTATTTTTTATTTTTTATTTAAAAAAAAATTAAAAATTAAAAAAAAATTAAAAATTAAAAATCTTAAGCAATAACATCCTATGTGGTCCTCTTTTTAATTATTTGGTTTTTTTAAAAAAATAATAATAATAATAATAAAGTTGTATTTTTCTTCATAAAATGGTCATTATTAGGAAGAAAAAGTACCATTTTTTTTTTAAAAAAAAAATACCAAATAAAAAAAAGGACCACATAGGATATTATTTGTTAAGAATTTTTTTTTTTTTTGTTTAATTTTTAAAAAAAACTGACCACATAAGGGAATTTCTCTTTGAACTTAGGGTATTGAACCGTAATGATGCCAACTGCTCAAAAAAAAGAAAAAAAAAAAAAAAAAAGTAAAGATGCCAAAATTGTATTTAATTAACAGATAATCTTCTCAAATGGGGAGTATGCCCGCATTCATTAATTCAATTTTAGTTGAATTTGTTAGTCTACATTTAATTGTTTTTCTAACCCAAAAAAAAAAAATAATAATAATAACAATAATTTACGAGTTGAAATTGATAATGCCTCAAGTGAATGAACAATGATCCATCCTATTTGTTAAAAGGGTTGAGTCAAGTTATGAGATTTATGG
>NC_081541.1:40103974-40105344 GCF_901000735.1 Corylus avellana | reverse complement strand
GTGTTTTATATTCCATGGAACACTTTAAAATAATTATAGCTATTTACAAATACGAATAATTTTATTTTCATAACGAGCATTAACTTACGATCCTATGCTAAGAAACATAAGACGATTTGCTTTGTACAAAAACATTCAACTGTATTTGTAATGTCAAAAATAAAATAAGAAAATACACATTCACAAGAAACCTAGTAAATTATATGTCAATCAAAATACAGTAGAAAATGTAAACCTAGTAGAAGATAACATTGATTGATTAGTCAACATAATCAGTATCCCAGTCGACGAAGTCGTCATACCACGTATCAAACTTTGAACCGGTTGGATCATTTAGTATGTCATCTTTTATTATGTCATCGATTAGACTGCTAGATGCATAAGATGATAAATCTCTTTCATTTTGCCAATCATAAGCATCATGAGAAACTTCGCCCAGTTCATCAAAAATGATTGGCTTTGTCGATTGTGCTTCTAGGAATTTACACATTTCCATCATCAATGTATTCACCATAAATGTATGATCATTATCACTGTCCTTCATATTCGACTGATGTCCCCTGAATATTGAAGAAGTACAAGGTTGACTCCAGATCCGAATTGCATATTTTTGTAATACAGGGAGATGATTGCCATAACGTTCCCACCATATTCCTGCACAATTCAAAGGAATAACATAAATATATAAGTTTCAACAAAAAAAAAAAAAAAAAAAAAAACAGAATATACTGAACTCACTAGGATGGTATGTTTTAAGCATTAGCATGGCTTCAGCTGTGAACACGTTTGAGTCTTTCATGCGGTATAGTTGTTCTTCGTTCCTGAAATCTTCCTTCTCTTCCACTGCAACTAAATGTTCCAGAATATGATTTACACCATTCTTCATTTCATCATTCTCCTTAAATATCTCACTACACATGTAAATAGGATTTAAAAAAGCAGCAGCTGCATGTATTGGATGAATAATAGCACCTTGAAATGTGTCTAAAATTTCCCATATATCATCATAAAGGACGGCATTGCTCTCACGACATTGTTCAACTGCATCTTGTACTCTTTCCATCATCTCATATAAGTATCCTAATGTTGGGCCATCATGATAAATCAGACAATTAGCTTGAACTAGTGCATGCAAAACTTGTGCTACCATTTTCCCTTGTCTCCAAAATTCTTTGGAATGAATAGCATAATCAATAAACTTTGTCTCTTGCATAAATTTTGCCACCTGCGGGTCATTAAGTGGCTTTCCCCATTCATTAGACAATGTCTTTCCCCATTCATTAGACAATGTTCCAATAGATACCTCCAGAGTTTGCAATTCACTTTCAACTTCTAAAAGTGACATGAGCTTGAAAACATTGGAAGCAATT
>NC_081541.1:40093313-40103874 GCF_901000735.1 Corylus avellana | reverse complement strand
AATAATTTTTCAGTTTGCTTATTTTTTGACGAATTTCTTTTGCATTCGTCCATTAATCTCTCAAAGTCAACAAGAAATAGAATGAGTTTGTTTGCTTAAAGTGTGAGATCTGCGGAAGATGCATTTGCTTGCAAAAACTAAGATGGGGTGTTCTACCTTCTTTTCTCATTAGTCTTCTAAGGTCAAGTAATATTACATCATATTAGAAGTTGTAGAACCAAATCTTGCACAAAGATGAATTTGGGAGATTGGGTGATATCTATAGAACTAACTTTCAGCAAGTACCCAGTCGTATAGAGATTTTTGTATATATATTACAAAAGTTCTCTAAACTCTAAAGATAAAATTAAATATTAGATCAACTGACAGGTATGTTGTACAATTGTTGTGAGGTGCATTAGTATTATAAGCCTTAGCCGGTGTTGGAGGCCTGTTAATTACTGGGTGGTAATGAGATATTTGCAAACTTATCAAAGATTCAAAAGAGTAAATTGTTGTTTTTGTGATTGCTATTTCTTTCTTTACGTTTTATACCATTTTATCTTGATGCGTGTGCAAGAAGTTTTATGAGTTACAAGATAGAGGTTTTAAAATTTGACATGATTAGAGTAAATGTACAACTGCATTTAATAGAATCATGCAAATCAAACTTAAGACATTAGTGCACTTGATAATTGGATTGCATGAACGAAAATAGGGGTTGTGTTTCAGAGAGATTTCTTCCCTGCTCTAAATTTTTGTTGCATTTGGAGAATATTATTTAGGTAGCTTGAGCTGACAAAATGCTAATACTCTCAATTTATGGGTAATTTTTTTACATTCATTTCTTGTAGTGGCACACACCATGTTTATCAAGAGATGATGTATGTTCTATTGTGTTCATGATGATTAATTTGCCTTTGTGCTCGTCTTGGTTGAATTGATGCTATTTGGCTTTAGTTCATTTCACGTAGGAAAAAAAAATTGAACATGGTTAGAAAGAAAGATCCATTTTGGGAGTATGCAAAGGACTTAAAAAATGGTCGTTTTTCCTGTAATTTTTGTAAACGAGATTTTGCTGGGGGTAATTCAAGAATTAAAGCACATTTGTCTGGGATTAGAGGCCGAGATATTCAAATTTGTGAAAAAGTACCTGAAAAAGTTCAGTCACAAGCCCGAGATGCAGTCCCTCCCACTAAGAGAGCTAAAAATGTGGCAGCATCAAATAATATTTTTGAGGGTAAGAGTAATTCGGGTTCATCATCATTACATATGCCCAATCTACGTGAGGGACAAGATAAGAGTACAGTGGATCAACATTTGGTTAAGTTCCTTGTGTCGGAGGGAATTCGTCCTCGTGCAATTGAATCACCCTTCTTCAAAAACTTTGTGAATGGCGTTGCTGAACATGGTCCCAGTTACGAACTCCCACATTCTCGCAATATCACATTAAAGTTGGCGCCAAATATCAAAAATGAAGTTGAGAAATACATTGAAAATGTCATAAAGGAGTCAATTAAAACAGGTTGTACATTAATGTGCGAAGGTTGGTTGTATTGTAATGAATGGCTCCGGGACATCTATGCATATACACCAATTGGAGTGGCGTGCATCAAGAGACTCAAGAATCCTTTCGGCCTTGCTTCTGACGAATATTTTTTTTCTGAAACAACCTTGTCTTCTGTTATGGAGGTTATTGGGCTTACAAATGTTGTACAATTTATCGATAATTATTATGATGATGATGATGACGACGACATCGGGCCAATTAAGGATATGTTTTGCCATAAGTATCCGTGGATTTACCGATATTCTACTGTTGATATTTTCTCTCCCTACGAAGAAATATGTGATATTCCTGTTGTGCAGTGTACAATGACAGTAGCGAAGTGGATTGTTTTATATATTTACAAGTATAAAGTTAATATATCGTCAAGAGTGGTACACAAAAAGGATGGTTTTATTGATGCTGATGTTTTCAAGCTTATGTCACTTTTAGAGGTTGAAAGTGAATTGCAAAATCTGGAGGTATCTATTGGAACGTTGTCTAATGAATGGGGGAAGCTTATGTCACTTAATGACCCACAGGTGGCAAAATTTATGCAAGAGACAAAGTTTATTGATTATGCTATTCATTCCAAAGAATTTTGGAGACAAGTGAAAATGGTAGCACCAATTATGCAAACACTAGTTCAAGCTGATTGTCTGATTAATCATGATGGCCCAACATTAGGATACTTATATGAGATGATGGAAAGAGTACATGATGCAGTTGAACAATGTCGTGAGAGCAATGCCGTCCTTTATGGTCATATATGGAAAATTTTAAAAACAAGTCAAATTGCTATTATTCGTCCAGTACATGCAGCTGCTGCCTTTTTAAATCCTATTTACATGTGTAGTGAGAAATTTAAGGAGAATGATAAAATGAAGAATGGTGTAAATCATATTCTCGAACGTTTAGTTGCAGTGGAAGAGAAGGAAGATTTCAGGAACGAAGAACAACTATATCGCATGAAACACTCGAACGTGTTCACAGATGAAGCCATGTTGATGCTTAAAACATACCATCCTCGTGAGTTTTTAGTATATTCTGTTTTATTTATTTTTTAATATTTTTTTTTTGTTGCTAAAACTTATATATTTATGTTATTCTTTTGAATTGTACAGGAATATGGTGGGAACGTTATGGCAATCATCTTCCTGTACTACAAAAATATGCCATTCGGATCTTGAGTCAACCTTGTAGTTTTTCATTGCGCCGGGAAGATCGGTTGTACATGGGGACAGTGATATTGATGATACATTTAAGGTGAATGCATTGATGATGGAAAGGTTTAAATCCCTAGAAGCACAATCGACAAAGCCAATCATTTTTGACGAATTGGGTGAAGTTTCTCATGAAGCTTATGATTGGGAAAATGAAACATCTTTATTATCTCATGCGTCTAGCAGTCTAATTGATGACATAATAAATGATGACATACTAAATGATCCAACCGGTTCAAAGTTTGCAACGCCGTATGACGACTTCGTTCGCTGCTATATTGATTCTCTTGACTAGTCAATCATTGTTATCTTCTACTAGGTTTACATTTTCTACTGTATTTCAATTGACATATCATTTACTAGGTTTCTTGTAAATGTGTATTTTTTTTTTTTTTTTGACACTACAAATACAGTTGAATGTTTTTGTTCAAAACAAATCGTCTTATGTTTCTTAGCATAGTATCGCAAGTTAATGCTCGTTATGAAAATAAAATTATTCGAATTTGTAAATAGCTATAATTATTTTTAAGTGTTCCATGGATTATAAAACACAATCCACATCATTCATTGCTGGTATGTAAAATAAAGGCTAAAAAAAAGCCAAGTATTTATCATATTGCTTACATTTATACCTTCCCTTCACGCTATCCAAGTCTAACTCAACATAATTCATTTTATTTTGAGAAATGATAAATACATAACTTTTTGGCATAACTTTGGCCTAACTTTTTTTCTTTATATATATATATATATATATATATATATATATGAAGCAATAACATCATATGTGGTCCACTTTTTATTTGGTATTTATTTTTTTTAAAAAAAATGGTATTTTTCTTCATAAAAATGGTCATTATTATGAAGAAAAATACCATTTTTTTATATATATATATATAAAAACTACCAAATAAAAAAAGGACCACATAGGATATTATTGGTTAAGATTTTTTTATTTTTTTTTTTAGAATGACCACATAAGGGAAAAGTTGGGCCAAAGTTGCGCCAAAAAGTTGTGCCTCTAACATTTCTTTTTGAATTTAGGGTATTGAACCGTAATGATGCCAGCTGCTCAAAAAAAGAAAAAAAAAAAAGAAAAAAGAAAAAAAGTAATGATGCTAAAATTGTATTTAACAGATAATCTTCTCAAATGGGGAGTATGCCCGCATTCATTAATTCAATTTTAGATGAATTTGTTAGTCTCCATTTAATTGTTTTTCTGACCAAAAAAAAAAATAATAATAATAATAATTTACCAGTCAAAATTGATAATGCCTCAAGTGAACGAACAATGATCCATCCTATTTGTTAAAAAGATTGAGACAAGTTATGAGATTTATGTATAGCCTTTGCCTCCCCTAAAAATGAGGGGGCCCATGGCCCTAAAGAGAAGTTGAAGGATGGAACCAAGCAGCCATGGCATTACAAATGACATTTACATACGAGAGTTAGGCTTGCCTTCCGTTATAATTAAATAACATGATATGTTCTGTTATTGAATATGGACGATCAGAATATGTCAAAGGGTTAAGTGAGTTTGTGGTTAAAAAAAGAAAAAAAAAAAAGAAAAAGAGAATTGAATTTTTACGCATTTTGAGAAAATTTTCCAACAGTTCAAAAATTCTCAATTTCACCATTCAAACATTTAATTTGATGTAATCTACCCCATCCGTTAATGTTTGACGTTAAACATATGTTAAAATGGATGAAAGGACCTTTTACCCCTAAATTTTTTATAAAATTTTAAATTTATCCTTAATATCACATTAATTTTTTTTATTTTTTATTTTAAAAAAAAAAGAAAAAAAAAGTTGAGGGTATTTTGGTATTTTTATAGCCCCCGTTAGGATTTAGCGCTAAATCCTAACCGGGGGGAGGGGGTAGATTGCATCAAATTAGAAGTTTGAGAGGTAAAATTGAGAGTTTTTAAACTTAAAATCTTCTCAAAACGAATAAAAGTTCAAAGAGCCTTTGTGAAGTTAACTCAAAAATAAAAACCTAGCAGATTTGAAGCAATTAGTTATAGAAGAAAGTTCCCTAAAAGGCTAAAACTAATCATTTTTCATGTTGACAGACAGATTTCAGTAATTAATTTGTTATTTAAACCTTGAAGATCTTCTAATATTAACAGAACGTCTTTCACAAGCAGCATATAATATCCAGCTTTTAATCATTTTCAGAAGATATAATATATACTTAAATTAGAGCTCATGATCTTTTGTTCTTTTATAGTAAAGCTAAAATTAGACATTAATTCACATTTTGTCCGCTGAATCGATTCATGAAAGAAGTACTAGATGCACAGATAATAACTTATAGAAGTAATCAAAACACAGTAAAAAATCTGGACCCACCAGTATATTATATAGAAAGAGGGAAAAAATAAGCAAAAATGTATGAAATTTGAGTAATTAGCCCAATTAATTTACCATCTTAGAAGTTAGAACTTATGTTGTAATCACCGAGATCAAGGATAATATCCAAGTACATGTAGAATTGTCGGAGCTGATGATCTAATTAGTTTCCTCTGTATTTAGAAACCACTTATTGAGACGCTCAGATGCCTTTTTAACCTATAATATAAACAAGTGATTTGTCATTATATTGTAAATTATGGGCCTCAAATTAATTAACACCAAATATGAGGATGCAGGACAATTAAAAGAACAATGAAGGGATACATATTTTTAGTAATTTTTTGTTCAAATTCTAGCAATTTGGGTAAAAAATGTGAAAAAGTTTTTTGTCGGATTCACTTGCCTAGCAGGTGGGTGGGTTGCTTAAAACTTGTTTGGGCAAGTAGATTCATACAAGTTTTCTCATATTTGCTGTCCGAATTGCTAGTTAATAAAATTGTTGAAGGTCTTTATCCGAAATAGAGATGAGTCAATTTATGGTAAAAATTTAATGTTGTTGCATCTAAGAGTGTAAATAATGCCACATTATTTATTATGTGGCACCATCTACATCATTAAATACAATGATATTAAATTATAATCATAAAATCACTTCCTTTTTTTAACTTAAAATTGAGAGGATCATGTGATAAAGAAATAATTTAAATAATTATTGTAACTTGGCTTATGTACTTCAAGGTACCTGGTCATCCCAATCGAGTCTCCATATGACGATGGAAAGCACAAATGTTTGCATCAGCACCCCGGCTAACAACCCAATCCACAAGCCCTACAAATTTAAATAAACAAAAATGAAGTTAAAAAGAATATAATATGCAAACAATAGTAGAAAAAAACAAAGTTTAGCAAGTAGATGCCGGTGTATATGATGAGTCTTTCATGGACAAGATTTCATTTTATTTTATATAATTTTGTGTAGATTATATCATGTTTTTTAAAACTTTAAAATTATGTGACATTATGTATACTGTTAGATACAACAAAATAAAATTTTAGCCATAAAATAAATATTTTTTATTTTATTTAACATGAAGAAGATCGTATTCCATAGAAGCCAACCGTAAATATTTAAATCTCCTTGTAATATATAGGTCAAATCATGGCCTCTAGAGCCAAACCCTTTCTTTGCCACTACTCATGACGGCTTTATTTTTTATTTTTCTCAAGATGGGCATAGGATGAATGATCAAAATGGTTTCATATCTGAACATGACTATAGTAGTTCTTATTTGGGTTTAACCTAAACTTAATCAAATCCTACTAAAAAAGACTCCTAAGAGTTGAATATTGGAACTATCATGTCAGTGTTATGGTTTCGATTCCAAGACCTTTCACTACTCACCAAATCACTTGGGAGTAATATAATTAGTAGTTTGATGATTTGATATTCTGTAAATGAGGAGTAATGAGTTATTACCTTTACTTGAAGACCGGCAACATAACCAAGCAACAAAGCCAACGGTACGCCAAAAACATAATAGGAGCCAATGTTAATCCATGCAACAGTACCTTGAAAACCAGCACCTATAGCCACACCTGATGACAAGAACCTAGACGTGAGTCTTTGATCAAAACGTGCTTGCATTTTTTTTTTTGGTAAAATATTTGTTGAGTTGAATGTAAATGCTGTTACCTAAAAGTACTGGTTGAACACTATTTAGTAAGATTGAGAAAGCAAGTAAAGTAGAGAGACTTGAAACTTCTTCTGCAATCTCTTCGTCGCTTGTAAAAATGTATGAAATTTGTTTCCCAAAAGCTAAACAAACGACGAAAAAAATCACTCCAATGCAAATTGAAATACCGAGGACAACTTTGATGGAAAATTTTGCAGCTTTAGCATTTCCTTTCCCAAGCTCATTTGATACGCGTACACTGTACAAATTACATAACAAGAGCCATAAATTTGGGGGAAAATGGCATCACAATTGAATCAAAATTTAATATTAATTCATCAATAATTTAATAATAATTTTAAGAGTCGGATTAATTATAAAGAATAAAAAAAATAAAAACCTTACCATGCAGAACCTAAGAATCCGAGGGATATCATAAATTCCCATGCACAGATATTGAGGCTACAAAAAGAGGTTCAAAGTTGAAGAATCTCTCAAGTAAATTGAATAGTAAAAGAATATATATGGAAAATAATAGAAATCTTACCAGATGGAGAAAGCTGTGATCGCCACCGTTGCATTTTTCAAATATCCGGCGAACAGAACTAGAACAGAATTGTACCACAGCTCTAAACTATTGAAGACAAAACAAAACTCAATAAAATGCATTAGATATTTCCCCCAAAAATGTTTATGTAGTGTTCCATCTACTACAACGAATGGCATAAAATTAAAAAGATAAGATCTATATGGATAAAGATTTTTGGATTTTTTTCAGTCGAAAAAGAGAAAAGATCTATGGATATATCATCTAATTATAAATTAGAGTATATAGATTTGAGGATGCAGAACGTACATTTATAATTAAAATGTTGACATCTATTGGCTGGTTTGAGAGATAATAAAGATAAGGAAAATCTTTATGTATGGTTGGAACAGATATTAATTATTAACACAACTAGTTAAGATGTTTATGCAAACATGGATTTCAGCATAAACAACGAATCATTTGAGGCTACCAGTCATATTAATGTTATGCATCAAGTTCAATTCTATGAATATTTGCGTAATTCAAAAGGAATTCGGATCCTCTCCAATTCTTTTGAATGATATAGGATTATCTCCAGTTCAACTATAAAGAACCGATTTTTCTCCAGTTTGGAGAAAAATCGGTTCTTTATGGAAATAATCCTGTAACATTCAAAAGAGGATGAGACAAGATAGGCTTTGTTTAGGGATCTCAATGCTTTTAGCCTCACTTTATTAACAAAGGAAGAACAAAGGGTATATTACATAATGATCACTCTCCCTTTGAGTTTTCAAAGCAAATAATTTCTCTAATGAATAGAAACTGCCTTTAATTTTTTTATTAAAAAAGTAGTAGGTAAAGTAGAATATTGTGATGCTCTAAAGAATTCAAGAAACATGCTCCTTGTTGGCTAGAGAATGTCATGTACATATCATAGCAAGAACATTATAGAATATGATCCTCTCAATTTCAAATGAATTTCATGGTCAGAATTTAAAGCTATTGACATGTCTTTAAACAATTTATAACGATGAAGAAAACCAGGAATTACCAAAGCATGACGCCAGAGGATATTGAGAGCTTTATTACAGGCAATATATCATAGAAGGCAGCTTTTGTGAATCCTTTCCACGTATTTGGGCACCAACCTCCAAAGACGTACACATACTCTCCTAACACCATTAACCAACTGGACATGCAGTAAGCACCCATGGCACCAGCAACCTCCAAGTCAAGTATTTCAACGAATATCCAAGACAGGAGAATATGAATAACAAACGAGGAAGCAGCTAGACATCCGACAATCAAGTTCTTCAGCTGCGCTTGTAAGAACATCTGGATAGTCAAGGCAAAAACAAAGGAGTAGATAATAGCAATCATCCATAAGGCGATAGGTCCAGATTCTACTGCTATATCTTCTTCCTCACCAAATAGTCTAAAGAGGGGAGTTGTGAAGACGAAGAGAGGGACCAGAATTGTTGCTGTTGTAACATCAACGATCCATGATCTTTGCAAGTAAATACCCATCATGTGGTATTGTCCGGCTCCAAATGCTTGCCCACATAATGTCTCAGTCGCACTTGACATGCCCAACTTCAAAAAACAAATAAAGAGAGACACAGATTAATACAAGTAGAAACAAAAGTAATGGTCCATATATGACCGCATTAATAGACTGCTATACCACTATTATACAATAAATATGAGTGTCCACGTCATTTCAGTCTTAGAACAACCTATTACTGAAATGACGTGGACTATCTTTCTCTTAGAGAATGAAATATAGGTCCTAGAGAATAGATTGACCACATCCTTTGAGAGGGAATTCTTGTTATTTCATTGAGCAGAGTATTTCATTGGGCAGTACCAAGATTGAAGTAGTTCTTAAGTGACTCATCACCACAAAAAAAAAAAAAAAAAAAAAAAAAAAGGCATTTTACGCCTTTTTTCTATGCCGGTTCCTTTAAACGACACAAAAACATAGTTTTTATGTCATGTTTACTGTACGAACGACATAAATTTTAAGAAGTTACGGAATTCTGTCATTAATTCATTAAATTTTGGTAATGCATTTACATTATAGTTTTATCCTAAATGCATTATGCTCTGTTTTCGATGATGAGTTGGATTGGGGCATTGATGACAATATTGCAGCTGCTTTTGCTGCAGAGAGAGCAGCTGAGCAGTTCTGTCTCATCATCTTCTCGAGTTGCGTCGTCTTTATGTGGATTGCTTAGCAGGGCTGATGCAGAGTCAGACTGAGTTGCAGAACTACTCTTTTCAGGGGGGGTGTTTGTTAAATATCACGGTACTGTTTATTCTTCACCGCACTGTTCATGTATAAAAATAATAAAAAAATAATAATAATGATTGATATGGTAAAATGAAAAAATGGTATTGGAAAGTAAAAAATTTTGTTTTGTAGTAATTTTTTTATTTAAATAGTAATAAAAAGTAAATGATGTGATATAAAAAGTAAATGATTTGATATAAAAGTAAGAATGTTTTTTTTAAAAAAAAATAAAGTGAATAGTGTGGTGGGATGATGAATAGTATAGTGGGGTTTAACAAACAAAGACTCTGTTTTTTCGCAACAAAGACTTGATGCAAGAGTGCTTCGAGTGTCTAGAACGTGAGATCAGAGATAGTACAGGTGAAATTTCCTTTTTTATCCCTGTATTTAAAAATTATTTAATTTAAATAATTAAAAATTCTAAAAAAAAAAATGAAACCCATGGCTTGGCCGTAGCTGAGTCATGTGTTAGCCTGACAGTAAATTTTTTTTAAAAAAATTAAACAGTAGTATTTTGGCTATTTTGGATTCTTAACAAAGGGGCGATATTGTAAAAATTTTTAAATTTGGATACACTAAACTAAATTGAGAGCTTTTAAATTTTAGGGAAGTAATTGCAAAAGTTATGAAAGTTTAAAGAGTAATTTTATAAGGAAGATTATTGTTCCTCTTTTGACGCGACTTTTAAAATTACTATTGAATTTAAAATGGATCACTAATTTTTTATGTAATGGTAATTTAAAAGCTACATCAATTTTAAAAAGACAAAAAAATGACAAAAGTCTTCTGCATCAATTTTTTACGACAGTCTGGTGGAGCCAAGGTCGATTCCATCATAGTGGTTTGCGAAAGAGGTTAGAATAGAGTATTGAATTTTGATCAAATTGTAATTCGAAGACTTCGTTTGTTTCGGCATAAAATATTTTCTGTCGTAAAATTTTTCAGGAAAATATTTTATGAT
>NC_081541.1:40085952-40093213 GCF_901000735.1 Corylus avellana | reverse complement strand
TGTATTTAACAGATAATCTTCTCAAATGGGGAGTATGCCCACATTCATTAATTCAATTTTAGATGAATTTGTTAGTCTCCATTTAATTGTTTTTCTGACCCAAAATAATAATAATAATAATAATTTACCAGTCGAAATTGATAATGCCTCAAGTGAACGAACAATGATCCATCCTATTTGTTAAAAAGTGAGACAAGTTATGAGATTTATGGATAGCCTTTGCCTCCCCTAAAAAGGAGGGGGCCTAAGGCCCTAAAGAAAAGTTGAAGGATGGAAGCGAGCTGCCAAGGCATTACAAATGACATTTACATACGAGAGTTAGGCTTGCCTTCCGTTATAATTAAATAATATGATATCTTTTGTTATTGAATATCAACGATCAGAATATGTCAAACGGTTAAGTGAGTTTGTGGTTAAAAAAAAAAAAAGAAAAAAAAAAAAAAGAAGGGAACTGAATTTTTACGCGTTTTGAGAAAATTTTCCTACAGTTCTAAAACTCTCAATTTCACCATTCAAACTTTTAATTTGATGTAATCTACTCCATCCGTTAAGGTTTGACATTAAACATATGTTAAAATAGATGAAATGACCTTTTACCCCTGAAATTTATATAAAATTCTAAATTTATCCTTAATATCACATTAATTAATTTTTTTTAAAAAAAAAAAAAAAAGAAAAAGAAAAGTGGAGGGTACTTTGGTATTTTTATAGCCTCCGTTAGGATTTAACGCTAAACCCTAACGGAGGGGGTAGATTGCATCAAATTAGAACTTTGATGTGTAAAATTGAGAGTTTTTAAACTTTATAAAATCTTCTCAAAACGAATAGAAGTTCAAAGAGCCTTTGTAAAGTTAACTCAAAAATAAAATCCTAATAGATTTGAAGCAATTAGTTATAGAAAAAAGTTTCCTAAAACTAATCATTTTTCATGTTGACAAACAGATTTCAGTAATTAATGTGTTATTTAAACCTTGAAGATCTTCTAATATTAACTGAACGTCTTTCACAAGCAGCATATAATATCCAGCTTTTAATCATTTTCAGAAGATATAATATATACTTAAATTAGAGCTCATGATCTTATAGTAAAGCTAAAATTAGACATTAATTCACATTTTGTCCGCTGAATCGATTCATGAAAGAAGTACTAGATGCACGGATAATAACTTAGAAGTAATCAAAACACAGTAAAAAAATCTGGACCCACCAGTATATTATATAGAAAGAGGGAAAAAATAAGCAAAAATGCATGTAAGAAATTTGAGTAATTTTCCCAATTAATTTACCATCTCTTAGAAGTTAGAACTTATGTTGTAATCACCGAGATCAAGGATAATATCCAAGTACATATAGAATTGTTGGAGCTGATGATCTAATTAGTTTCCTCTGTATTCAGAAATTAACCACTTATTGAGAGGCTCAAATGCATTTTTAACCTATAATATAAACAAGTGATTTGTCATTATATTGTATATATTATGGGCCTGAAATTAATTAACACCAAATATGAGAATGTAGGACAATTAAAAGTGCAATGAAGGGATACATTGTAACATCCCAGGGAAAAGTGCTAGCCACATCTGGGCTATTACCCCAAAAGGACTAGTCAATTTGGAGCTTCCCTAGAATTCATTATAAAGCCCAGTTTCACCTAGTAACTAGGCAATGTGGGACTTAGTACCCATGACTATCTCTATAAACTACCCACTCAATGTGGGCTTCTTCTCATCATGCAGTGCTTCAATACCACATGACCTGGCGTTACTAGGTGGCTCTGATACCATTTGTAACAATCCCGATATTTCTCTTCTTTTATCTTGTAGATAAACACGAATGTTACGCTGAAATAATCTCATATAGCGGAAAAACTGTAATTATCAATACAAAAAAAATACTGTTAAAATACTTTTCTTTATACAAAAATACCCAAAGCTATGTCGTACAAGGCATTTATACAAATCTATCCGACAGTCTAAACTCTAGACAAAACTTAACCAACTTGGAATCCCTGTACATCTCAATATGAATCTCTAATCACAACTGCATAATTACCTTGATTTTCCATTCCTGCAAACACTACAAAAACTTTGAAGTAGTGAGTCAATTGATTTCCGATAATATAAATCATTGTTGAATCATATATAGCAAAATGCTAGACAAGTTATAAAACCACAAAAATCCGTATTATTGGATATCAATATCATACTCAGTAAGTAAGAATACTTACAGTGGATTACATGAATGGATCATCAAATGTAATTACTTGAAACCCGTTCTGCTGCAGTTGGTCCATACCCATAACAATCCCTTCACTGACTTTCTCTCTCTCTTTCTCTCTCTCTCTCGCCTAAACTCTCTTTCTTCCTCTTCAGCTCTCTGTCTTAAATTTCCCATCTCACTCTCGGTTTCTCTTGTGTTCTTTCTTTCTTGTAGCGCTTGGTCTCGCCCTTTCTCTCTCTGTTCTGAGTAAATACTCTTAGAAAGAAGAAAGACCGAGTAAAAAGCGGAAGAAGGAAGAATATATGCAAGAGATGGGAGAGGAGATGAGTGGTGAAAATATTGAAGGAGAAGAGCTTATTTATAGGAGAAAATCAAACACTATTCTACCTTCAATTTACAATTATACCCTCATTTTACTATTTCACCAACCCTATACTATTCCACCAACCCTATACTATTCCACCAACCCTATACTATTCTACCAACTCTATACTATTTCATCAACCCTATACTATTCTACTTTCTTATTCTACCATTCTTATACCTACCATTTACTATCCTATTATATCACCAATTATTACAATCATACTCCAAATTATACCAATCAATCATCAATTATCATATCTCTTAAATCTCCCAATAAAATAATCAATATAAAATCATCATCATGATATAATAACCTCAAATCAATATTCATTCCAATAATATTCATAAGATCTAATAAGTTCCTCAAGAATAAATATTATTACCTAATATCATCAATAAATATCCCAACCTCAAAGTAAATGCCATTACCTAATATGAATATTAATATAATCATAGCATCAATTTAATATCTCTAAAATAAGACTTTAAAAATCTGGGGTGCTACAATCTTCCCTCCTTATTAGAATTTCGTCATCGAAATTAAAGCCCATAAATTACCACCTATCTTCAAATTGAGCAACCCAAATTAAAAACAAATCACACTTGAACCATAACTTACTCAAGTTACTATAAAATTTTTTAAATTCAATCTGTTCATAAATAAATATCATAACATATTCCATACCCAGGCGATGTGAGACTCTACAAGCACTCTTCTTGGGTACCAGTGTCACCGTTGGCAATCCTCAGGGAATTTCTTCATTCTCGGCCCTTAACTTTTGGCCCTTATACATTTCATTGTGTCTTAACTGACACCATTATAATATAACCCACTTTTGGCATCACCAACGTGTGTCCACTAGCGACCCTCATAGGCTTGTGCACACTCCCACCATCTCAGGCTGGTAATGCTTTGATACCATTTGTAACATCCTAGGGAAAAGCGCTAGCCACATCTGCGCTATTACCCCAAAAGGACTAGTCAATTTGGAGCTTCCCTAGAATTCATTATAAAGCCCAGTTTCACCTAGTAACTAGGCAATGTGGGACTTAGCACCCATGACTATCTCTATAAACTACCCACTCAATGTGGGCTTCTTCTCATCATGCAGTGCTTCAATACCACATGACCTGGCGTTACTAGGTGGCTCTGATACCATTATTGTAACAACCTCATCTCATATAGCGGAAAAACTGTAATTATCAATACAAAAAAAATACTGTTAAAATACTTTTCTTTATACAAAAAATACCCAAAGCTATGTCGTACAAGGCATTTATACAAATCTATCCGACAGCCTAAACTCTAGACAAAACTTAACCAACTTGGAATCTCTGTACATCTCAATATGAATCTCTAATCACAACTGCATAATTACCTTGATTTTCCATTCCTGCAAGCACTACAAAAACTGTGAAGTAGTGAGTCAATTGATTTCCGATAATATAAATCATTGTTGAATCATATATAGCAAAATACTAGACAAGTTATAAAACCACAAAAATCTGTATTATTGGATATCAATATCATACTCAGTAAGTAAGAATACTTACAGTGGATTACATGAATGGATCATCAAAGGTAATTACTTGAAACCCGTTCTGCTGCAGTTGGTCCATACCCATAACAATCCCTTCACTGACTTTCTCTCTCTCTCTCTAAACTCTCTTTCTTCCTCTTCAGCTCTCTGTCTTAAATTTCCCATCTCACTCTCGGTTTCTCTTGTGTTCTTTCTTTCTTGTAGCGCTTGGTCTCGCCCTTTCTCTCTCTGTTCTGAGTAAACACTCTTAGAAAGAAGAAAGACCGAGTAAAAAGAGGAAGAAGGAAGAATATATGCAAGAGATGGGAGAGGAGATGAGTGGTGAAAATTGTGAAGGAGAAGAGCTCTATTTATAGGAGAAAATCAAATACTATTTCACCAACCCTATACTATTTCACCAACCCTATACTATTCCACCAACCCTACACTATTCCACCAACCCTACACTATTCCACCAACCCTATACTATTTCACCAACCCTATACTATTCCACCAACCCTATACTATTTCTACCTTCCATTTACTATCCTATTATTTCACCAATGATTACAATCATACTCCAAATTATACCAATCAATCATCAATTATCATATCTCTTAAATCTCCCAATAAAATAATCAATATAAAATCATCATAATGATATAATAACCTCAAATCAATATTCATTCCAATAATATTCATAAGATCTAATAAGTTCCTCAAGAATAAATATTATTACCTAATATCATCAATAAATATCTCAACCTCAAAGTAAATGCCATTACCTAATATGAATATTGATATAATCATAGCATCAAATTTAATTCCTCTAAAATAAGACTTTAAAAATCTGGGGTGCTACATGTCATGCCATGACTTGTGTACCATTTCTCCTTAGAAGAAAAGAGTGGTTTTCAAATGTTTTAGAAAAACCTACTGTTTTCTTTGGTTTTCACAAACATCATGCTTCACTATTTTCGTATGAACTTGTTTAGAGCCTAGGGTGTTGTTCGTAACATGGTGACCTGAGGATAGAAGCCAAAAATTTGCATTTTACTCTGCCTGAACGTTCTGTACGTAGTCTGGCCTAACGTTCACCCTTGAGACCGAACGTTCGCACCTTGGATAGAACGTTCGACCAGAGTCTAGAATGCATAAAAGTAGGGTTTCGTGACCTTTTAGCTAGATGCATTCGGTTAGGACCTTTTGTATCTTTAGTAAACCTTATAGTGTTGCGTATAACGATAGCTATGTTTCGTTATAGTAGGGATTCAAAATGTCAAAGGACTTGAGCGAACGTACAAGATAAGTAAACACTTACAACTGTTTTCTTTAAAAACGTGTGATGTGTCAATTGACTCAGCACACGTATTGTATGAGCATATTTATTTTTTTACGTAACTTGGTAACTGTCTTAATAATCGGTTGATAAGATGTACCGTATGACATGGTACACTAGTACGTGCGGTATAATGGCCGTGGGCTTACTATATATACTTGATTCTATGGTCAAATGTATGTATAGATTATTTGGGCCTTGAATCCAATGGTTGTTTTGTGACCGGCACAACCTTGATTGACGGGTTACTACAAGACGTACATTATTAGTTGCATGGGGCATCCGAGGTCTGATTCACTCGGGCTGCTAGTATATGAACGATAGTGTACAGTGGCCCGGAGCACCGGCATTGTATTACAGGTCCATCGGGACAGTACCAACCCTACTGAGAAGGGATAATATCTCGAGTAGACCATATATAATAGTTACGACCTATTAAAGTATTAATTTTTCTGCATGAAAATTTATAGGCGATTGCCGCTGGAATTATACTTAATCTTCTTACAAATCAAAACCATATTTTTTGGTGTAATAACATACGCAACACCTCCTCTCTCTCTCTCTCTTTTTTTTTTTTTTTTTTTTTTTTTTAATTTTTTTAATTTTAATTTTTACAATAATTACATGTACTTCTGCACATAAATAAGAGCTCATTTCATACCCGATTATGATGTTTACTTACTAAGTTTTAGACTTACGTAGTGTTTGCGGTTTGTCAGGTTATCTGTTTTTAGATGAATTTCAAAGGAAAAAAAAAAAAAAAAAACCTGGAGACTATTGTACTTATACAAAGTTTGATTAGAATAATTGTATTTCGATTAGTAGGTCCTAGTCTGTGATTGATGATAATATATGCATGCCTGATGACTTATTTTAGCTACCTCAGATCTATCATTTTCTCCTTCCGTTATAATTACTCTGAGTATGCTTGATGGACGATCCCTTCAGTCAGTTACCAGTTAACTGAACTGGAGGAATTTCAAGTAACTCTACCCAAATGGCCAAGGCCAATTTTGAGGGCATTACACAAACGTTTGATGTGGTCCAGCCTTAAACGTCTGTACTAGGGTTAATGTCGAACGTTCAATGGTCTCCATCAAACGTTTGACTAGAAGCTAAAAATAGGATTTTTGGTTGTTTCTTAAATAAAAAGGGTTTTAAAAACGTTTGTAAGTAATTGTTGCATTATAAAGTGTTTAATAAAAATGTTTGTTTTCCTGATTGGTTGTATTTGGGTTTTGGCGTTTTGGGGCATCACTACACATACTTGTACTAGTCCAACACCAATTTTGCAGTTGGTATGTTGGGCAGATGCAAAATGATCCTAGAATAGATCATTAGATAGTTGCAAAGAATTGATGACGTACTTGTGGGGAACAAAAGATTATATGCTCACTTTTAAGAGGTCTAATTATTTAAAGGTGATTGGCTACTATGGTTTAGACTTTATTGAATTTGTTGCATTCTTTGAGACCACAATTCATTAATTATGGTTGCAAAACTTCATTTCAAGACTTGGAATTATGGACACTAATGCTAAGTTGTTGAGAATTTACTGTGATAATTTTGTAGTTATATTTTTCTCCAAGAGCGACAAATATTCTGAAGGTGCTATAAGCATATGAAGCTTAAATATTTTGTCATTAAGGAGGAAGTTCAAAAACACAAGTGTTTATAGAACGAATTAGGTTCATATCCAGTATCGAGTTAGTTATATTTTAGGGGTATTTCTGTCCAATCAAAAAGTGAATAGACAAAATACCACTCAAATATAATTAACTGGAGATAATCCAGTTCCCTATAGAACATATAAATA
>NC_081541.1:40046872-40085852 GCF_901000735.1 Corylus avellana | reverse complement strand
ATCAAAACCCATTAAAAAGGTTAATTATTCATGAAAGTTCGAACAATTATTAGGGTTGGACTTTTTCAACAAAATAGTTATATAATATTATTATAATTACAATGCAATTGCTAAAACTTAAGCAGAAGACCCATTACCCTCCCAAAGGATCCTCTCCGATCATTTTAAGAGGACAAAAATAATCTTTTTAATTTTATCTCCGATCAATTAAAAAGATCATTTTATTTCTTAAATTGTACTAATAGGATGCTTTCCCTTTCCTTTGAAATGGAGAGCATCCCAATCCCATTACCTTAGCTAGCATTTTATGGCAAGTTTGTCCCAATCAATTACCACTGTTTCTTGTACTAGTTAACGACAAAGTCACATGACTCACATGGCTGCCCCTAGATGATGATAATAGATATTGAGCACTGTCGGATCAATTTAGTGAGATGGAACAAGAATATTTTCAATTTCATTTAAAAAATTTAAATAATGTAGTATCATATACATATTTAGTCTTAGATGCACAAACTTTAAATCATAATCATAAAATAGATAATATCCTTTTAAAATGAAATAAAAAGTATTCATATTTTTAATTGAATGAGGATGAAATGAGAGTGTGATATTATAACATTTCTCAAAAGATAGGGAAGCAAAGAAACAATGTGCAAATCTTGAGGATAAAAGTGCAATTTATCTTAAAAGAATTTAAAGCATATTTAAGAGCTTACCAGAATCCCATTTGAAAATCGCAAAATGAGACTTTGTACAAGTGCATATGCAGCAAGATCCAGTTCACTAACATGTCCAATGAAACTTTGTGTCACCACTATCATTCCAAAAGAAGAAATTCTAGCCAATATGGCAGGAAATGCTATCCTCCACATAATTTTTAACTCCACCCATATCCTTTGTTTAATATTACTTTCCTCTTGCTCTTCTAATCCAAGAAGCCTTTCCTCCACTCCATTGTCCATTCTTCTGCAAAACGAACATGAAAATATTGAACCAATTGAGTAGACTTGGATTTTCATGTTCTTATACCAATGATTAAGGACTGATTTTTATTATCACATTATTTCAGTTGTATGTCAGTAGTATAACAATCTACTGAATAACATTACTCTAAATTCAATTAGTCCTATTTTATCCATATACATAGTAGGACTGTCAATTTTTGACACGGTCCACGAAATCGATACAAACCTAACACGAACTTAAAGGGTTAAAGTTGATGAGTCTAACCCGTTTAATTAAATATGTCAAGTTAGGGTTGACCTATAGTCTTATACCTATGCCTTGATACAACCCGAACTCGACACGCAACATAATAGCTGACAATTTTTAACATAATCTGTGAATCCGACACTAACTCAATACAAAATTAGAGGGTTATGGTTGAGATGTTTGATCTGTTTAATTAAATAGTTTGAATTAGAGTTGATCTATATAGTCTTATATCCATTGATTGACACAAACTAAATCCAATACACAAACACATATTATCGCCCCTAATATATAGACGTTGAAAAAGAAAAATTAGACCCCTCTCTCCCTCTCAGAAATAGAAATTGATTAGTTATTTTGCTTTCTCTAGAACAAAATGGAGGTCAAGCCAAAGGACTTAAAAAGAGAAAGCCCCAACGCTTGGAACTCCTGGCAATGCTGGCATTAAAAACAAACCCAAAAAAAATTTAGCCAAAAAAAAATAATAATAATATTAAAGTTTGTATTCATAAACCGAGTAACATTAGAAAGAGGATTAAAGTCTTTTTTGTATCTTTCTAAATGTAACATGACTTTTAAAATTATCAATAAATTAAAATTTAATAATAATTATCTTAAATTTAATGATAATTTTAAAAATCATGTTACATTTAAAAAACACAAAAAAAAAAAAAAAAAAAAAAACCAGACATTAATCTTCTGTTTATTGATTAATGTAAAGTGTAAACGTCCGCGAGGCCATAAATGTTGGATCTGCAGCCTACAGGGCCTGTCGGCTCCGAGAAACGTACGGCCCTCATGACAGCATTAACAAGAGGGGGTTGGTGAGTTCTATGTATATAAAATATAGTTCTAAGCAAGAATTAGAGAAAAAAAAAAAAAAAAAAGTATATTTCTAAGCAATTAATGTTTCATTTATTTATTTTTTTTTTTAAAAAAAGGTCTGATTTATTGTAGAAACAGACAAGTCGTGACTTTGTGTGTCGTGTTCGATCTGTTACCATTCAAGCTCACTCCTATAGTAATTTATTAAGAAAAATGTTTGAGCCTTGAGGTACAACATATGCTATTAGAACTCCTTACACAATTATGTTAATCATAGTTAAATTTAATTATTTAATAATTAACATATAAATAATTCAAAGACTTGCCCAAATACCACTCTTAATTAAACAAAAAATGTGATGTGGTGTATAAATTATAATCACAGTGTTTTGTTAAAAAATGTAAAACAAATAAAAAATTAAAAAAAAAGAAAAAACAATTTTTTTTTTTTAAAATAATACTTTCATTTATTACCATAAAAATAGAGCATTTTTCTCTAACACAACAATATCACAAATATAAAGACAAATTTGTTTAACCGTTACTTTAGCTAAACCATGCTCCCCAAAATTAACTTATCTACTAATATGATTTCTAATTGTTGTACAGAAAAAAAATAGTTTAGTGAAGAAATAACATGAAATCACTTGAGCATATAATTACCATTCTCTCTCCTATTTCGTACGTCCTTCGTAGTTCGTATCCTAATTTTCCGGCTCTTCCTTCAATGCATCTCATACTTTTTCATAGTTTAAAGGAAAAAAAAAAAAAAAATGAAAGATCCTCCTCGTAATATTTTCTCCATATTCAATTAGAAAATAATAATAATAATAATAATAATAAAAAATTGGCCTCTTGGACTTACCGCTACTACATATTAAATAAGAAAGCCAACGAGCCACTTGAGTTTCACACATTTTCTTTATTTAAATCTAAATTTAAATACATACCATACTTATAACTACGATACTCTGGCAGATATTTTATCTCAAAGATTTCTTTGTGCTTTTTTTTTGTTGATAAATAATTTCTTGGTAATTATTGAATAACAAAGGCATGGATTGCCTCAAACTGATACTTCATAATATCCAATCTATATGTCATCAGTTGATTTGTACTTTACAAACTTGGCATCTTCAATATTTAATTAACCAAAAAATACAAAAACCAAGGGAAGTGACAAAGACCAAAGGAAAGCCATCACTCTCATCAGAAAATAACAAAAGGAAACAAATATAGAAAACCAATAAAAAGTTCCAACTACCCTTCAGTAGACTGGTAGTTGAAGGTTGAAATAGCTAATAAACTAATGTGTATTTCCTAGTATTTTTAGCCTTATTTAACTATAAATAGGCCTCTTTATATACAGTTCAAAACACAATGAAATATAGTATACAGTTTTATCCCTATATTCTCTAGTTTATTTTAAAAGATACAGTAATGGATTTGAATGTCAAAATGATAAGAAAAAACCAAAGAAAGTGATGATCATGGATGCCAAAGGAAAGCCATATATGGTACAACACCGGCAGAAAAAGAACAATACGAATATTGGAAAAAAGAACAACAGGACAAAAGAAAGAAAGAAAGTGAATAAAAGGCTAATCCAACTGCCCTTCAGCAGTTGAGAAGCAGAATGGTAGTTGAAAATTGAATAAGCTATAATGATTAAAAGAAAGTAACTTTCTCTCTTTTGGTTGTTCCTATCTATTCTGTGGTTGGCATTTCGGCCACGGGTAAGCATTGAAACCTAATAGAACACAACCTACTCGATGTCTTCATCTTCATCAAACGAAGAGGCAATCTTGTCTTGTAGAATGTCTAAGCTGGCCTCGAGCTACCACAATCCGACCCGCCCCGTGCGGGTAACGCAAAAACCAACCCGGATTTGTGTTTTTCTTAGAGAAAATGGGCGGGGCAGAGCATGTATTTGCCCACTCCTAATCGTGAGATGGGATAGAGCAATCCTATATACTATGTTCTCATTTTATTGGGTTAATGCATGTTACGGTATCCCTAACGGCGTAGAGTTTTTGTTTTTTTTTTCTTTCTTTTGTTTTTAATGGACATTGTCATATCAACCATGAATGTAAGATAAGGATTTTCCTCCCATTATCTTCCTAAAGGAAAATAGTTGAAAAATGAACAATCACGCTCACAACTATAGCTTGAATGGTATGTTTAAACGGCTGATTAACATGTCAACTCGGTAAATATATGATTCTATGAAGCTTTTGCTGATCCTAGAAAATTAGTCTTGGAGGGTACTTACTTGAGTGTATAACAAGCTAAGTGTTGTGCAATTAAGGTTAGTTTGGTAGCTTGTGCTCTTGTGACAACGATTCGCAAAAGCAAACAGTATATATATAAAATTAGTGCAACATGTTGAAGTAAAAGAAGAGAGAGATATATATAAATAGGTAAACTTCTGAGTTTATATGAGGAGAGGGAGAATAGAAGATAGCTTGCCTTGGCCTTCTGTGAGTAGATAGCTTTGGAGCACCAATGCCTTCTCAGTGAACCCAACTTCTGAGAAAGTGATGCGAAGAGAAATATATATAGTAGGGATGGAACCTGTTTGACTATAAACAGACGTGTCAAACAAATCGTCTAGGAGCTCGGCCGCTAATCTTTAAGAGCTCTCTGAGAGAGAGAGAGAGAGAGAGAGAGAGGGACAAACTTTAATTAGTTTGTCGTTTACAAAAGTTGCTCTTTGAGAATTGGAAAAGGCTACACGCATGGATCATTTTCGTACTCGTGGACGTGGCCTACAACTCAACATTAGGTTGTAAATATGTTCTTATTAAATTTTGAATTTAATGATAACTTTTAGTGATTCGTCAAAAAGTGTTTAATTAGATAGATGATCAAATTAGTTCTATTTGTAAGGTATTTTTTTTTTTTAATGGACAAAAATATTATTTACAATTCATTTAAACTGGAGGGAATCGTAATTTCTATTTATAAATGTGATAATAAGAATATATAAGTGTAGAATTTCTCCTGAGAATTTATTGCACCAACATTTGACATTCTTTCTTTTTTTAAGAGATGCCATATTTTGTATGTTGATAACATTCTTATCAATAGTATATTGAAGTTCAAGTACTTGATACATATCATACTTGAATAAAGCTATTTAGTATATTTTTAAATAATCCTCATATTACTAGATGACATTGTAGTAAAAATCAACCTTTAAATTAGCATTTGTAAAAAAGAAGAAATAATAATAATAATAATAATTTTTACTGTCTTATCATCTCAATTGTATAGAAATCATACACGAGTTCAATAAATAACATATCTCATCATATTTCTCTCCACGGGTTCTATATGTTGCATAAATGTAATGCATAGATTGGAATTCTTACAAGAGATTTGCTATATATATATATATAAGCATTTTTCTTTATTCTATGCGTTCAAGTCGATCAGCACAAATTAATTCACGTAGAAAGAGGAGTATATATAAATAAGATCAACTACAAATTTTTTTTTTTTGTTGTAACGAGCAAATAATTAATACATCAAAAGGATTGCTTTTGTCTCCTATTTTAAATTCTAGAATTTAATGATATTACTATATTTTAGCTTTTAGCATGTTTATAATAAGGGACAGAATTAAAATGTTTAGTTTGAGGAGGCAAATTTTTTTTTTTAAAAAAAACACAAAATCTTAGAGAAGGCAAAATTTAATTTTTTAAAAGGTATTATTATTATTTATTTTTTGAGGACCACCCTATAGCTTGGGGGGCTGTCCCCCCAAGCCAAGGGGTGGTTCTGCACTAGTTATAATTATTCAACAATTCATTACGAAGCCATATTCATTACTCATAGAATTTTTAAATAACAATTAAAAAAAATGATATTTAGTAGAATCTTATATGACTGTTATATAATTATAATAATGTAACAGTAAATATTAGTCATTAATTTTTATTTTTATAAACTCTTGCAGATTCAAAAATTAATTTTTATTGGGACTGGGATCCCCTCAAATTAGTTTAAAATTTGAGAGCCTCGAATTCTCAAATTTTAACCGTTGAATCCATCTAACGGTTCAAACTATGTCACGTAGATAAACATTGATTTCCCTCTCATTCTTTTCCAAAACCCACTATCAGTTTTAGAATACGATAAATTCCCTCTAAAAACAAATCAAACGTCTGCACATATTCCTAGTAACCCCTAGGAAACTGCAATCTTGTAGCCCAAAACTATTTAAGCAAAATTATTGGCATCCGAAGAACCCATAGCCAAGCAAATAAAATCTCTTCAACAAAAAATAAAAAGAAAAGTGGATCAAATTAGTAAGAGTTTGAGCTCGTCTAAATTCTAATGTCCAGAAATCACACCTAATTAAACAAAGACCTATCTGGTCAGTTTTTTCATCTCAATAAAAGTCAAAAGCTAATATTTTTTTTTTTTCAGACGTGAGACAGAGGAAGAAGAAGTCATGCCAATAATTTTGCTTCAACAATGCCTTCTAAAATCATTATTTCATATTGGCGTGAGAATTTTGCAGTTTCCCAGGGGTTACTCAAAATATGTGTAGAAGTTTGATTTGTTTTTAGAGGGAAAATTAAGTGGGTTTTGGAAAAGAATTAGTGGGAAATCAATGTTTATCCATGTGACTTAGTTTGAACCGTTAGATGGATTCAATGGCCAAGATTCGATTATTTAAGGCCCTCAAATTTTAAACTAATTTGAGGGGATCTCAGTCCATCATCTTAATTATATGATAGTCATATATTAAATTCTACTAGTTCTCAGTAGAATACGTTGAATTATTTAATTTAAAAATCCAATTAATTTCTGTCATGAAGGAGCATAGAAGTTTGTTCTTAAATAGCTCCAAAGTCCCATGGACAATCCTTTTAGTTTTTTAGGGGCAGGCGTATATATCAGACGTACTTTTCTTCCGCTTTGTGTTTTTTGTTTGATGGGCCGAAAATAGGGCCGACCATTAGCTAAATAGAAAGTCAACTATGGACCCATTTTTTTTCTTCGGGTTTTTATTTTTTTAAACCGAATTTGTTTTTAAACTTTTTTTTTTTCATCCGACAAGCGTTTAGCTCTTGGTCAAAAGGAAGCAATAATTTCCTCAAAACGACAGACACTCAACTCATCATGATAAAGTAGTAGACTTAATAGGGGATGTGAATCGAATCATTCTCAGAATTTTTTTTCTTTCTTAAATTTATGAAATTAAACTACCTTTTACTTATCTATTTTCAAATATATTCCGCAATAATTTCATTAATGAATAACTTTTATGAGATTGTGGTACACATTCGTCATTTTATGCCCTCCAATAAAAGATTGGCACCTCAATGAAATACAATTTAAAGAGAAAACAAATACATTAGATCACATCCACATCTACCAAAAATTAAAAAATCTCACCTCACATATATGGATGTGATTTAGTGTGTTTATTTTCTTTTCTTAAGTTGTAATAAGCTCTCATTTCTCAAAAAAAAAAAAAAAAAAAAAAAAAGTGGTAATAAGCTAATATGTCAATCTCTCATTGGGGGCATAAAATGATGAGTTTGTGCCACAACTAGGGGTGAGCAAATTAACCATTTACCACCTACCGATTGCTTACCGATCGTCATCGACCGACAACCGACTTTCAGAAGTTGGTAGGCGGAGTAAAAATAGTGTTTCGACATTAGTTTGGTTCTGTAGGATGTAAAAAAAAATAAAAATAAAAAAATTAAATTAAATTTAAAAAAAAACTATCGGCTAACCAACAATTAACCAACTTAATCAATTTTTCAAGTAAATTTTGAATTTGATATGGTAGGTTTCCTTATTGTGTGTTGTCCAGTTGATTTGTAATTGTCATTTTGGTTAGTATTCGAAGAAATTACTTTTTATTTTCATTTATAAAGCACATGATTTATTGATTATGTAGTTACAAAGAAGTTAATAAATCTTAACATAAAAACTTGTAACCGACTTAACCACACCTATTAATCGACTAATTGATTAATTGAACAAATCGAGACTATTCATTGTCGGTTAATTAATCTACTTAACCAACTTTCACAAATCAGTAAGCAAAAATATTGCCCCTACCGACACCAATCAAACCAATACCCACCCCTAGCTACAATCCCATAGTCCATAGAAGTTATTTTCTAAATGGAAGCTATTGTAGAGTATATTTTTTCAAATGTACTAAAACATGCATGTGTAGAGAAATGCTAAGGGTACCAAATTTTTTATCAAAATAACGGTACCAAAATCATGTGGAGTTCATTCATTAGTATTCGTTACATTTCTCTTGATTTTCAATGAATAAGCTACACATCAATTTAGTAAGTCTTTATTGGTAAAAGATTTAGTACCTATAACATTTCTCGTGTAAGTTATATATTCCATTTTTTTTTCTTATTTTAATAACAATATCTAATGCAGGGACCAAATTGAAATGAAAGGATATTTTGAAAAACAATTTTTTTTAAAATTTTTTTTTTAGAGAAATTGAGCAAAAATATTATTAGAAAAACAAATTAAGTACAACCCTCTAAAGAGATAATATCGAAAATATATTGGGGGACTATGTCAATAAAACCATGCTCTCCTTACTAATAGATAACGCTGATTTGAAGCAACACCCTTCCTTCCTTTTTTTTTTTTTTTTTTCCTTTTTTAATTGAGATTCCCAAATTTCATTATTCAATGAATATCTTGCTCAGCAAGTACATTCTCACGAATACAAACAAGAATATGCTCGCTCCAAATCTAGTCCACACTATGAGATAAAGCCCTAAAAGTTAAAACTAATAATTTTCCTGATGATGTTGAACACCCACCGTGACAAACAGATTTCAGTAATATGTTATTTCGAACTTCAAGATCTTCTAATATTAACTTTTGTCCTCTGAATTGATTCATGGAAGTAGATGCACGGATAATAATTTATCTAGAAGTACTTAAAACACAGTAAAATATCTGGAATGCAAGAGGGAAAAATAAGCCAAAAAAGCATGAAATTTGAATAATGTCCGAGATCTAATTAGTCTCTTCTGACGAATCCAGAAACCACCTATTGAGACGCTCGGATGCCTTCTTAACCTACAATATAAAAAAGTGACTAAGTTTTTGCCCAGGTTGTTCGAATTTTTGGATAGAAAATGTGAGAGGTCCAATGAACCTACTTGCCTCTGCAAGTAGGTTGCCTAAGATATAACCTAAACGTACCTGGCCATCCCAATCGAGTCTCCATACGAGGATGGAAAGCGCAAGTGTTTGCATTAGCACTCCGCCTAACAATCCAATCCATAAGCCCTACAAATTTAAATAAAGAAAAAACGAAGTTAAGTTTACGCAAACAATAAATAGTAGAAAAAACCAAACTATATAAATCTCCTAAATTAATTAAGTCATTGAATGTCGTATTTAAAGGTAATATTTTGTTCTTAATTAGATGCAAAACTCCCAGGCAGCTTTGCCACGTATCTACAAATCATCATGGCGGGCCCTATAGCAAAATCCTTTCTCTCTTTTTTTTTTTTTTTTTTTTTTTGACATGTTCGCACAAGAGGGGGGAGAGCGATTCGAACTAGTGATCTTACTTTTTATATATTGTCCACCTAAAATGTTTTCTCCGACGTTTTGACTAGCACGAAAAATTAACAATTTCTTTATATATATATATATATATTCAATCATATTAACCTATAAAAATAAACTTTCATTCACATACAATATTAAACAAAAAAAAAAAAAAAAAAGAAACTTCACTTAACCCCTTAAATGAACTTCTATCACATGCATTTACCCTCTTAAACTTAAAAAAAAAACTCTCAATTTTTTTCAAATTCACCCATCCATTAGGATTTTCCGTTAAACGTTAACAGAGAGGTGTCAAAATTTCCAAAATACCCATTTTTTTTTTTTTAGAAAAAAAAAAAAAAGAAGAAGAAAATTGTAAGGATTTGGGCATTAGTCAGGATTTAACAGAGTTTGCAAAAGAACAAAAATTTCCTCCAATCCATGTAAAATACTGCCAAGTGTCTATAAATAGTTAAAAGGCATATTAAATTTAGTCTAAGTTAGTAAACTATTACTAATGAGGTTAAAAATTTAATGTACATTTTAAATGTTTATAGACACTTGGCACTATTTTACATGCGTTGGAGAATATTTCATTCAGACTAGTTTGGAGGAAATTTATGTCATTTGCAAAAATGCCTATGAAGGGGTGAAATTTTGACAGAATTTAATGAAAAATCCTAACGGAGAGGTGAAATTAAAAAAAATTAAAAGATTGATACACTAAATTGAGAGTTTTTGAAGTTTAGATGAGTAATTGCAAAAACGACTTAAGTGAAGTGTTTCAACAAAAAAATAAAATAAAATAAGAGTTGAGTGGATTGTCATGTCAACATTGTGGGATAAAAATGTTGTTTCCAGCTTTACTCTTTCATCTAATCTAAGGAGGTGTAAAAGATGAGGTGTAAGAAAGAGAGAAGGAAGACGAAGAAGAGCTATGGAGGAGCTGTGAGAACAAGAAGTTCTTCAGGAATGAGATTGAGATTCAATACAATTTGATAGTTTAGGTTTTGGCACATTCGGTTTGCATGTAAGTTGTTGAAAATGAGCACCTCAGCATGCCCAGGAAGCAGATTCTAAAAGGTCCTGTTCGGACTGCCAGAAGCCAAGTCCGGACCCAATTTCCAGAGAATACATGTTGAAGGGCCTATCCAGACCGTTAGAAGCCGAGTCCGGACACAAAATCCAAAGAGTTGATTTTTATGTGCATGTCCGGACCGCTAGAAGCTGGGTCCGGACCTGATTTTCAGAAACCGCATTTTGAAGAGGAGGTCCGGACCGCCAGAAGCTGGGTCCAGACCCCATTTCCAGAAACTATGTTTTGAAGGGGAGGTTCGGACCGCCAGAAGCTAGGTCCGGACCCAATTTCCAGCAAGCCCTTTTTATATGAGCTGTCCGGACACAAGAGTTGGATGTCCGGACACCACTAGGTTACGCATATGTAACCCTAGCCATGTCCGGACACCAACTTATCCATGTCCGGACATGGCTGCTGATTTGTTTGTTTATTCTCTATTTAAACAAACTATTTTGCTAATAGATGTACGTATTTTGAGAGCAAAATTATAGAGCTTAGAGAGAGAATATTGTTCTAGTTTATTTGAGAAAAAGAAAATACGTGAAGCCAATCGGAGTTCCGGTGAAAGGAAATCTTTTAGAAGAATTATGCCAGATGTTCTGGAAAGGGCTACTGAAGTAGAAGTCAAGTAGGTCACTTGTCGTGTGCAAGGAAGAGTCAAAAGTTTTGAAATTCTTCTTGTATTCCTTATTCTTCTTATAGTGGATTGATTTCCTGGGTTTGGCAGCCTTGGAGAGGTTTTACATTTAGAGAGTTATCTAAATGGTTTCCTCTTCGTAACCAAATATCTGTGTTCTTGAATGTTTAATTCATATCTGTATTTGGTTGATTTTTAACTTCTAGGTTAGATCTTAGTCTGCATATTTTATGTGAATCACCTAGACATTTGAATAGGTATCGTTTGGAGTCGTTTTAGAATTTTCACAATTATCTACCTATATTGCAAGCACAATTGTGAACAGAAGGCCTTTGTAAGATCCACATATCTGGGCATGTGTTTGGGTATCTTAGAACTGCTCGAGCAGGTAGCCCTATAAGGGGGGCCGTATTACATGCCGAGTTGTGAGAGAGCGATATAAAATGGTTTACACAAATAAGATAGATAAACCATTTTACGCCTTCAATATTATTTTCCTTAGTCAATTGAAAGTATTTATAGATTGACAAATATTTTAGGGTGTAGGCAAACACTCAAATAAGGAAAATCTTTTTCAAAAAATATTTTACGCCGAAAAAAATTAGTCGAAGTGAAAATAGAGCAATGACTACTACTATAAACTAATTAGGTGGTGATGATTTGAAATTTTATATGCGGACTAATTATGATTTATTACCTTTACTTGAAGATCGGCCACATAACCAAGCAACAATGCCAAGGGTACGCCAAAAACATAATAGCAGCCAACGTTAATCCATGCAACAGTCCCTTGAAGACCAGCACCAGTAGCCACACCTGATAAAAAGAACCTAGACGTGAGTCTTTGATCAAAACATGTTTGTGTTTTTTTGTTAAATATTTGTTGAGTCAGATGTGAATACTGTTACCTGAAAGTACTGGTTGAACACTATTTAGTAAGATTGAGAAAGCAAGTAGAGTAGAGAGACTTGAAACTTCTTCTCTAATCGCTTCATCACTTGTAAACAAGTATGAAATTTGTTTCCCAAAAGCTAAACAAAGGGCAAAAAAAATCACTCCAATGCAAACTGATGCACCAAGGACAACTTTGATGGAAAATTTTGCAGCTTTAGCATTTCCTCTCCCGAGCTCATTCGATACGCGCACACTGTATGTTCAAATTACATAACAAGAGTCATATATGTGGTTAAAATTGAGAGAGAGAGGTTAGTGGCATAAATGTATATAGTAATGTTGTAAGTCCCTCTTATATCACTTATGTGTCCATCTAAGAATGATGTACTTCTTAAAATCACCATTTGACTTACGATTGATTATTATTGTATTTTGATCAAATAATGATTTTAAAAGTCACCTCATTTTTTAAATAATACAAGAGGGACTTTTAAAATTATTCATAGAAATATATATAGAAATGCTAGGTTCCTCATGGTGTTCTCCTAGTATTATCTTCATCCTAAGTGGATGTTGTTTTCTAAAAAAAACAAAGAAAAAACTTATTCTACGAGATCTTCATAAAAGAAGCAAAAAATAATATTTAGATAGAACTAGGAAAGCATTTGTTATATATATATATATATATATATAAAGCCTTACCATGCAGCACCTAAGAATCCGAGGCATATCATAAATTCCCAAGCACAGATATTGAGGCTGCAAAAAGAGGTTAAAAGTTGAAGAATCTCTCAAGTAAATTGAATAGTAAAAGAAGAGAGAGATGGAAAATAATAGAAATCTTACCAGATGGAGAAAGCTGAGATTGCCACCGTTGCGTTTTTCAAATATCCAGCGAACAGAACTAGGATAGAATTGTACCACAGCTCTAAACTATTGAAGACAAAATAAAACTCAATAAAATGCATTTGATATTTCCCCAAAAATGTTTATATAGTGTTCCATCTGCTACAACGAATGGCATAAAAAAAATAATAATAATAAATAATGAAAAAAAAAGACAGATTTGTGCTGAAGATAAGTGAATAAAGATTTTGGATTTTTTTTTCAGCGGAGTATATGAGTTACCCCTTGAAAACTAAAGTTTGTTTATCTACCCGAGTATATGAAGTCAATATTAATACATATTTAAACAATTTAAATAATGTGAAATGCAGGCAGGTGATCAAATTAATAAAGATGAAGAAAACCTGGAATTACCAAAGCATGATGCCAGAGGATATTGACAGTTTTATTACAGGACATATATCGTAGAAGGCAGCTTTTTTGAATCCTTTCCACGTATTTGGGCACCAACCTCCGAAGACATAAACAAACTCTCCGAAGACCATTAACCAGCTCGATATGTTGAAGGAACCCATGGCACCAGCAACACCAAAGTCAAGTATGTTCACGAATATCCAAGACAGGAGTACATGAAGAACAAACGAGAAAGCAGATAACACTCCAACAATCATGTTCTTCAGTTGTGCTTGTAAGAACATTTGGAGAGTCAAGGAAAAAACAAAGGAATAGAGAATTGGAATCATCCATAAGCCTATAGGTCTGGATTCTACTGCTATCTCTTCTTCCTCACCAAATAGTCTGAAGATGGGAGTTGTGAAGACGAAGAGAGGGACCAGAATTGTAGCTGAAACAAAATCAACGATCCATGATCTTTGCAAGTAAATACCCATCATGTGGTATTGTCCTGCTCCAAATGCTTGCCCACATAATGTCTCAGTCGCACTTGACATGCCCAACTTCAAAAAAAATATAAAGAGAGAGATAAACAAAAAAATATTGTTCCTATATGACTGTATAAATTAATATTACCTACTACTATAAAAGAGGAAGACCTCACATATTTCAAGTATTCATTAACAGACGTAACAGTAAAAATCATTTTTGGATGAAATAACAAATAAAAGTACATGTAGCATTTAATAGTAATTTATATGATTACATTAAGGAGGAAGTACTTGAGAGTTGGTACATAAGAGTATGTGTAGAATTTCTCTTGCAGAATGATAGGTCCTATTGAATAGACCAATGGATCAGACCATGCACATCCTTTGAGAGGGCATTTTTGTTATCTCATAGATCTATAGTTACTTCGAGAGTCTTCCAGAGAGCTCTTTGTCTCTCTTGCCCATCTGGTATTTTCATATCCAAATTTGAGCTCTAACAATGGTGCACATGGACATTGCCGAGACACTGTTGAGACCCCGCCATAAACATACTTGTTTCAGTTGGCGCCCAATGATGTCCCGAAGGTGTTACAACGAGGTCCCAACAATGTTCTGGCCTCCTTCTGCCAATGGTGTCTCGGCAGGTCTTGGCAGGATTTGGTAGTGTCCCGGTTGGGGCCCTACAATTTTCCAACAGTGTGCCGACAATCCCAGCAATGTCATGATAGAGTCTCGACAGGTCCCGACAAAGTGCCAGCAGTGTCCCGAAGGGGTTCTAGGCAGGTCCTGGTTGAATCTCGATAGGGTCCTAACAGGGTCCGGGTGGGTCCCGATGGATTCTCGACTAGGTCTCGGCAGTGTTCGGACTAGGTCCTGGCGAAGTCTCGATGGTTTGAAAATGAGAAGCTCAAACTCATAAAATGATTTACGGTTTTAAAAAATGGGAAACTATTTTATGGAAATTAAATATGTTCTTTCTGCCAAACCAAAAATGTTTTCTGTCGCACCAACACAAAAAAAAAATACATAAAATATTTTTCAAAAATAATTTTATGCCCAAACCAACGAAACCTAACTCCGTTTACTTTGACGTAAAATAGTTTCCAGAAAATAATTTCCGTATTTTACGGTGTTTACTTCGAAGTAAAATAGTGGTCAACAGAAAATAATTTCCTTTTGACCAAAAATTATTCTTTAATTTTCGAAAAATGGTTTACGGTTTTGAAAACCGTAAACCATTTTCCGATAAGAGCATCTCATTCTTAAATCGATGGACCTTGCCAAGACCCGCCAAGAACCTCGCCGGGACTTGACCGAGACTTGCTCGGGACATGCCCGGGACCCGCTTGGGCCCTGCCCGAGACTTGACCAGGACCTAACCGGGACCCGCCCAGGACCTGCCCGAGACTTGACCAGGACGCGCCCGGGACCTAACCGGGACCTGCCTAGGACTTGCCCGGGACCCTGGACTGCGGGGACCGGGACTCGGACACGATGATCGGAGACGCCCGGGGACACGCCCAAACCACAAGGGACCGGGACTTGCCTGGGACCCGCTCGGAACCTAATCGAGACCCTACCAGGACTTGACCAGGACCCGCCCGGGACTTGACCGGGACCCAGCCAAGACCTACCCGGGACCCCAGCGGGACCTGCCCGAGACTTGCCCGGGACCTGACCAGCACTTGATTGGGACCCACCCAGGACTTGCCCGAGACTTGACCGGGACCCGCCAGGGACCTGCCCGAGACTTGACCGAGACCCGCTCAGGACTTGACCGGACCTGCCCAACACCCGCCCGGGACTTGGCCGGTTGGGTCCCGGTCAAATCCCATCGGGGTCCCCGCCCGGGACTTGCCCGGTTGGGTCCCAGGCGGGTCCCGATCAAGTCCCAGCGAGTCCCGGGCAGGTTCCAGTCAAGTCCTGGCGGGGTCCCGGGTAAGTCCCGGGCAGGTCCAAGGCGGGTCCCGGTCAAGTCCAGGGCAAGTCTTGGGCGGGTTCCAGTCAAGTCCTGGTAGGGTCCCGGTCAAGTCCCGGGCAAGTCCCGGGCAGGTCCCAGTCAAGTCCTGGCGAGGTCCCGGTCGGGACCTTATTGGAAAAAATATATATGAAAAAAGGTATTAAAAAAAAATTATTTTCCGTGTGTGAGGTAAACGCTGTAAAATGTTTTTGACGGAAAATATTTTCAGGGAAAATGGCTTTCCTGAAAATATTTTACAAAATAAACCATTTTACGTCGAAGTAAACGGAGCCTAATTAAAGCTTAAATTTTTGTGAAAAATGATGATTTAACGTACCCATATTACCCTAGCAAGTGCTTTCCTACCCTCCATGGTAATAGATATTCTTGCCAAGGAAAAGATATATATGGAACCAAAGAAACAATATGCAAATCTTGAGGATAAAAAGAATTTACAACATATTTAAGAGCTTACCAGTATCCCATTTGAAAATCGTAGAAGGATACTTTGTACAAGTGCATAAGCAGCAAGATCCAGTTCACCAACATGTCCAATAAAACTTTGTGTCACCACTATCATTCCAAAAGCAGTCACTCTAGCCAATATGGAAGGAAATGCTATCCTCCACATTAGTTTTAATTCCACCCATATCCTTTGTTTGATATCACTTTCCTCTTGTTCTTCTAATCCAAGAAGCCTTTCCTCCACTCCATTGTCCATTCTTCTGCAAAAAGAACATGGAAATATTGAACCAATTGAGTAATTTTCATGTTCTTATACCAATGAAATTATTTCATAAAACTAATTACCAAGAAACTAATTAATGCATGTTATGACATTGAAACTCCTCACTCAACCAATTTACTTATCTCTCGGATTTCGAAATGACCATTCATATCAAAATGGAGCAATGTTTCATACGGATTTATTAAAATAACAGCATGTATGTTGTAGTTTAATCAACGGTTAAGATTGAATTTCTCAAAATTTCTCTTCATTTTCTCTCTCATATTAAAAGCTTCTAAAAGTAAGTTAACTTTAATATTCAATCTTGACCGTTGATTAAACTACAGTATACATGCTGTTATCTTAATAATGGCACGTAAGCCGGATCCATTCCATACAACTCTAATCCAACTACTGTTTTAATGGGTTGATGTGGCTGTGCCTGATCAGCTATAGTAAAGGCCTTTATTAAAAAAAGAAAAAAAAATTAAAGCCTAATAGATACTGTCACATCAGCCCAATAAGATGTGTGTGTGGGATTGTAATTGAGTAATTAGAATTATCTATATTTAAAATGACTGTTTTATACAACTGATATACGACTGTCATACAATTTGAAGATATGACAATGAAAAATAGCTATTTGATGAGTAGTTACAAAAAAAAAAACTCAAGGGCTGATTTTACTGTCATGTCATATCAGTCGTATAACATTCTATTAAATATTATTGTTATAAATTTAAAGGTAAAGTCCACATATCCATCTCAAACTATTACTCAATTGACAATGTTTCTGCCAAACTTCTAATTGTGATAATGTTCCTCCCAAATTATCAAAACATTGTCAATGTCCTTCTCAAGGCTAGCAAAAAGATAAAAATGCCCTTACATATGTCTCAATAAGACAAAACTACTCCTATAAATTCGAAAAAAATAATAAAAGAAAAAATTTAATTTTAAAAAAGAAACGAAAATTAAAAATAAAAATTATAAAATAAAAATAAAAACGAAAATTTTCAACTTAAAAAAATAAATCAAAATTTTTTAATTTTTTTCTTATAAAAAGGATTTTTTTTTTTAATTTTTAAATTTAGTCACTCCTTTTTTTTTTTCCTCTCATTTTTAGTGTTTTTTTTTTAGAAGTTTTAGTATTTTTTTTTATAAGGGTAGTTTCGTCATTTGGGGACATTGACAATGTTTTGATAATTTGGAGAGAAATTGTCACAATTAAAAATTTGGGGGGAATATTGTCAATTAGGTGATAGTTTGAATGGGGTAGTGGACTTTCTCCTAAATTTAATTAGTCATATTTTATCAATATACATAGACAATGAAAACGATATATGAGACCTTTCTACTCCTTCTCAAAAATAGAAATTGATTAGTTGTTTTGCTGAACAAAATGGAGCTCATGCCGAAGAAGAAGGTCGAACGCTTGGAACTCCTAGCAGAACACTAACCCAAAAAATTTGAAGAAAAATTAAAAACAAAAAATAGTAAAGTTTGTATTCATAAACCTCTTATCTCACAAATCATAACAACCTTTTCATTCATATTGTGGGATTTGGTAGTCAACTATAATATAATGTGACTGTCGAAAGGACCAGCTAGACCATTTTTGGATCTGCCTGTCGGCTCCGACAAACGAACGATATATTGATGTACGAATCCAATCTAGAGATGGATCGTAGGCTTCATTCTGGGTGTTATCTCGTTTTTCAGGAATTATGTTGATCGTGGGTACAGAAATGGGTGGAACGTGGAAGACACAGCACCCTTAACTTATATTGATGACGTGGCTAATTTTAGGCCTTTGTTTTTTTTTTTTTTTTGGAAAAAAAAAAATTGGTAGCCATGAAATAACTGTGCATTAAGTTCAAGTGAGCTTGAGAACAAAAAAAAAAAAAAAAAAAAAAAAAAAACCATCACTCACATAAAAGAACATTAAAAATTACCAAACTTTACTTAACTATTTTGAATTGTAATCACTTTTACGATTTTTTTCTTAATGTTTAATTTCTCTTAATTTAGCGTATCTATCTTTTAATTATTTACAATCTCACCACTCAGTTAACTTTTTCGTTAACTTTTCCCAAAATACCCTATTTGTTTTGGAAAAGAAAAAAGAACAAAAAATTGCAAAGATTAAGGGGTTGGTCTTAATTTAACGATATTTGCAAAAAATATCCATGTCTTAATCTTTGCAAAAAATTTTAAATATTTTTTCTTAGAAAAGGGGGGTATTTTGAGAATTTTGTTGGATTTTAACGAAAATCCTGACAAAATGAAGATACTAGGAAAAGTTAAAAGTTTGATACACTAAATTGAAAAATTTTAAACTTTAGGAAGACTTTATAAAATAAGTGACAATTCATGAGTAATGTGAAATTTTCCTAAAAAAATAAATAAAAGAAATTAAGGTATAAAAAGTTCCACGTATGACCTACCCTTCAGGTAGTTGAAAATTGAATAAGTTAATAAACAAGTGACTATTTTCTTTCTTTTGGTTGGTCAATCCTTTCTGTGGTTGGGGCTTCGGCCACGGGTAAGCATCGAAACCTCTAATACAAGTTACAACACAACGTACTCGATGGCATCATCTATCAGCTATCCATGTCAAATGACCCATCCTTCTTCTCTTCTAAAATATCGTCTAAGCTGGACCTCAACCTACGGTAAGACTAGATAGAATAATGCTATATATTATAATCTTATTTTTTTTCATTAATGTGATAGTGTTCATCAGGATTTTGACTTTTTCTTTTTATTTTTATTTTTAATTAATAGGGTTGATTCAAGAACAGATAAATAATACTGTTTAAAGGGCTGATTAATAGGGTTAATACTGTTTAATAGGGTTTATTTTTAACTAAAGAAAAAATAGTTGAAAAATTAGCAATCATATATGCAGCATGATCATATGTTTAAAGGGCTGATTAACATGTGGGAATAAAAAACCAAGTCTTGCTCTTCTGTGAAGCATTTGAGACATGGTTTGTTGATGTAACAGGCAAAGTGTTGTGAACAGGATTATTCCTAAAAGCAAGAGTCTTAACGAGGCAATATAGTCACTTCCACTTGGGAAATGTATAGAAAAGTACTAATGCAACATGATATATAAACTAAGAGAAGAGAGGTAAAAGGAAACTTCTCTTTAATATCATGAGTAGAAGAGTAGAGAGCTTACCTTTGCCTTCTGAGAATAGATAGACGAATGCCTTCTGACTGAACCCAACTTCACTTCAAGAGCCGTGTATTGCTCCAATCTGAGAGAGAGAGAGAGAGAGAGATAGTGGTGACGATCGAACCTGTTTGTTTATATTTTATAAACAAATCGTCTAGGAGCAGCATGAAGAGCTATAGAGAGAGAAATTTATTCTGGTTTTTTTTTTTTTTTTTGAGAAACTGAATTAGTTTGTCGCTTGTAAAAGTTCCTCTTTCCGAATTTATTGCCCCATTAATGATTTGTCTGTCATGGAGGAACGTAGAAGATTGTTATTATATAGGCTCCAAACTTGAAGATGGTGCTACCTCCTATGGACATATATATGCACCACTGCATTTTTTTTTTTTTTAATTTGATGGGCTATTAGGAAAAGGCAATCTAGGTGTCTATATAAGAACAAACTTCTATGTGATAATTGGGATGCTCGGCTTTCCAGTCATAAGGATGGGCAGTGAGTGTAAAGTAGGAGTCAGAGGTGTATAAGTGGTTGCTGTTAGGTGGAACGGTTTAATTAAGCGGTTATTCATTTTTAAATAACCATAGCCATAACTGCTGAACTGGTCAGCAAAATCGGTGGTTATGTTGTTATTGAAGCCCGATTTTTAGTCATGATAAAGAAAATGTTCTCTTTATGGACATAACCACCGATTTTTTAGGGCAGGTTTAGAATTGCGTTTGAAGCGTTTAAAAATGCTTTTAATACTCAAAAAGTCTGTTTGAAGAAAAAAGTAGTCGTTTGGTAAAAACTTTTAAGGGTTTAAAAAACATAAAAATGACCAAAACGCAATTTTGGTAAAAACTTAAAAATAAAGCTTTTGCCCAAAAGTTTTTTTTGACTTAAAAGTTCTATTTTTTAAACACAATCCAAAACATACTCTTAGGCATGATGGAGGTTTTGGTTTTATTTCTATTTTGTGGGTGTTTCGCTAGTTATAGTTGCCATACACTACAAGTAGACATAGGCTTCTTCGGGAAGCTTAAGGAAAGGATGCAGAGCGCATTTACTTGGAATACATATGTTTAAGACAAACAAGTATCACTTAACTGTTTGAAATCCAACGCGGATTGACAATGCCATGTGAGTATAGTGGGATGGGATGATGCTACTTAGAGTTTCTATTTCTATAAAATTCGAACAAACTAATTATAATATATATATATATATATATATATATATATATATATGATCTTCTCTTTTTCAAGTAAAATGAAGATGAACTATTTTATGATCAGGATTTAATACTATTTTATCTAATAGTGTAGATGATGTAATATCATCAATATGTTAACAAGTCATTAAAAAATACACCATTACAAAATGAATTAAGATCATCTCCAGTTCAAATGAATGAGAGAATATCTAGTTAGTTATATTGGAAGAATATTTTTGTCACATGAAAAAGTGAAAAGACAAAAATACCTCTCAAATCCATATGCCACTGAGAATGCCAAGCCGGCCGTCATTAGGGCCATTACAGTAGGATGGCTTGAACTCCAATAAAATTTAGTTTCCAGCTTTTCCTTTTATTATCCCTACATGCATTTTAAAAAATAAAAAAATAAAAAATAGGGATTAATGCTATATTTTTTATGGTGTTCTCCTAGCCCTAAGTGAATATTCTTTTTTAAAAAAAAAAAAAAAAAACCAAAAAAGAAAGTAGCCCTTATTCCTCACACCAATTTTTTAGAAAATAATATTCATCTAAGACTAAAAAAATACCTATCATTTTTCAAATAAATAAATAAAGCCCACATCCTTGCGTGTCATTGCCATTCATTCATAAGTTCTTTTACTTTTGTGTTGTGTCAATAAATTCCATTTTTAACAATTTCTCTAGAAAGTTATGTTTAGGAGAAGAATCCCCTCTTCATTTCAAAGGAAATGAAGAGGAGCCGTTCTCCTTTCTACAAGGTTAAAATAGTCAAAAAAAAAAAAAAAAAAAGAAAAAAAAAAGAAGAAATAATCATTTTATTCTTGTAAAATAAAGGGGGATCAACTTGTCGGCTAAACATTTAATGCGACCGTGGTACAGTGGTCCTCTTAGATAAGAATCCTCCCCACTCCAGCATTGCCATTCCACATAAATTTATTTTGTTTCTCTCCTCATTATCTAAACAAACAAAATACATTATATATAATACAAGAATTATTAAATCTTCCTATCTCTGGAAATAATGAATCATATTCTGCTTGTTTGGGATCCAAAAGCAAAAACTTCCTTTTAGTACGTGCATCAACCATCAGCTCCCATTCTCCTCTTAAATTAATTTTCCATGACATATGGGGTCTCACCCCTGTTTGTTGAAAAAATGGATTAAGATATTATGTCTCATTTCTTGATAATTTTAGTTGTTGTTCTTGGATTTATCGGCCTATTGCTTGCAAAAGTGATGTTAGTGGTGTGTTTCTTAAATTCCAACTTATGTTGAATGTTTCTTTGATGCTAAAATAAAAGTTATTCAGTCTGATTGGGGTGGGGGATATCCTTCATTAAAGCTATTTATAAACCTATTCATAAAGCCCAACCAAACTAAAGCTTAACTAAACTAATTGCATTAGAATAACAAAAAATGAAAAGAGATTTGAAACGGTATATATATATAAATTAAGCACAATACTCTATAGATCATATGGTATTTAGACCTTCAAGTTCTAATATTAACTTTTGTCCTCATGGAAGTAGAAGCACGTACGGATAATAATTTATTTAGAAGTAATTATTGAATTTAGCAAAAAAATGTATGAAATTTGAATAATATCAGAAATCTAATTAGTTTCCTCTGATGAATCCAGAAACCACCTATTGAGACGCTTGGACGCCTTCTTAACCTACAATATAAAGAAGTGATCAATCAATATTATCGTATATTAATCATGGGCCTTAAACTAACACCAAATATGCATTCACCGAGAATGCAGGACAAGGAAGTGAAATGAAGGGATCCGATCTGTAGCAAGTTTTTGCCCAGATTGTTAGAATTTTTGGATAGAAAATGTCTCTTATTGACCTACTTGCTCCAGCAAGTGGGCAAGCTGTGCCAGATCTGTTGGGCATGTGGACTCAACGGACTCTCTCATATTTGCTATCGGAATTGCTAACAATTCAGGCAATAAAAATGTTGAAAATCACTATCAGAAATTGAGATGAGTTATTTTAGGATTAAAATTTAAAGTTATTATATCTAACGGTGTAAATAATATAACATCCGTCAACATATTTATCACGTGGTAAATACAATAACATTAAATTTTATCATGAAATGACTCAATTTTCTCATTTCCACTTAAAATTGAGAGGACCATGCTAGCTAGTTTCATTATGGACTAGGAATAATTATTATAACTTCACTTATGTACTTCAACGTACCTGGTCATCCCAATCGAGTCTCCATACACTACAAGAATTTAGGTCTTTAGGGGCGACTTTGACTGGATGCTAAAAGTCCTAAAGTGGACGCTGTTGACAACAGCGTCGACTTTTGGACGCTAAAGGGGTGGACGCTAATAGCCCGACCCTAATGATCAAATGTATAATTATCAGCGTTCACTTATAGTCGACGCTAATGATCACTTTTAGCGTTGACAAAGTGGACGCTAAAAGTCCTAATTTTTTACCCTAAAGCTGATGTCAACAGAAGGCATAGTCGACGTTGATAGTCAACCATTGAGTGGACGCTGATAGTTAACCATTAACGTCCACTTTGGGTGGACGCTAATAGTTAACCATTACCGTCCACAAATAGTTGACGCTGATAGTTAACCATTAGTGTCCACTTTGTGGACGCTAATGGTCAAAAAAAATTAAAAAAAAAATTAACTATCAGCGTCTACTCAAAGTGGACACTAATGGTCCTAAAACAAATTTCAAAAAAATTGACTATCAGCGTCCAAACTCGAGTGGACGCTGATGGTGAACCATTAGTGTCCACTTTGTGGACGCTGATGGTCCTTAAAAAAAAAAAAAAATGACTATCACAGTCTCTGATTTCTGCGTTGTTGCAATCGATCGCACACGACGTGCACTCAATCACTGTACCAGTACGTTTTTGACCTTTTGCGCTCGAACGCACATTGGGCTTGCGATCGATCACGAAACTAGAAAGTTTTTGACCTTTTGCGATCGATCGCAGAACCAGAGAACAATGAGCATGATATCGGCTAACAGGAGATAACCACAATATTTCAAACATACATCAGTAACAAAAAAGAGAGGAAGAGATTAGTATAAAAAGTAAAAACGATGTAAAACAAAGGTTTTCTTGGACATGATGGTGTGGTTGCCTCTAATTGTCATGATTTTGAAAACAAGCTCAGTACAACATTAAAGAAACTGTATGAATAAAAGCATCATATAAAAATGGTGGATCTTGTCATCAATAAATTTCATCTACCTGTTCCAGCAAATGGCCTTCTATCTAGGCTGCAGTATTTCTGCGATGTCAAAGGCCTAAATCATGGCTTTTGTGCTCTTTATGGAAAAAGAACAATCATTTGCAGCTTTGTAGGGCTACCTGAAATCTACAGCTTTAGGCAAGCTAAAACAACATCCAAATTTACCTGGATTTGGTTTCCAACTGTGATGATTAGAGCACCTTTATCTGGGATAAAAGATACCCAGCCTTTCTTGGAGTAAACATGGAACTCTGAAGCCCCATCACATACATGCAAACACAAAGCATGAGAGAAATCAGTGCCCCTTATCGGCATCCTAATCACATCATACCATCGATCAGCAGGAACATTCCTGCTATGCTTGTAGAGACAACAAACTGACCCAACTTCTTGCCCATGAATCATATCATTTCCACAAATTGATCTTCTTAGAGAACTTTCCCAGAGGGCTAGCAGAATTTTCTCAGAAACCTTCTCTATCTCCCACAAAAGGGTTTCCATTTTCTCACTGCAGATCACAAGTAGTTTGGCATGAGATATTGGTCCATAATTTGTTGAATCCATAAACATCCTAATTGCAGAGTGTTCTTCTCGTTAAAAAAATGTAAATCATGTTGGCCTTAAACTGATTAATTGCAATGCTTTTGTATTGCTTCATCATGTCATCATAGCACACATTGAGCATATAAATTACCTTGCACTCATTGTTAAACAAGTATTTAACTCAATCCTTCAGCACCATGAGATGAACAGACATGTTTGCCAAATTCTTCAAGTACCAAAATTTTCATAATCACAAACAACAGGGTATATTATGAAAGCTGGGTTGGTAATGCCAGGAATTCTGATTGCCTAGCACTAACCATAGATTCTTATGCTTGCTACAAGGATCAAAACGAGAAAGCAAAGAAATGGATCCAAAAGCCTATCTATAATAGTATTCTCTGATCACCATAATCATATAGTAAATGTATGTTTTAACAATAAACGACATATATTTTATTCCTAGACAAAAATTAACACTAAAACATAATGACCACAAATGCTAGAAGCCATATATTCAAGACAAGACAAGAAAAGGCAGTTATTACCAGAAATTTGAATACCCAAGTGGCCAAATTCCCTCCATTTTCAACTTCAAGCCTTCATCTCTACACCAGACAAACTCTTCACTAAGTTCACTCTCACCCCCATCTCCATGACCTTCCTCAAAATATTCCCACTCCCTCCAAAGTAACCCACATTTCTTACCAACTATAAGAAGCTATTAAAAACTAATAATCATAGATGCAGAAGCGAAAGCCAAGATCTGTACATTGAAGAAAATGACAAACTCATATTCTACATGTAAAATATCGAAATCAACCAAAATCTCACTCCCAAAATGATATATGCAAAATACTAAGCCATTAAATTCCCAAATTTCTCACCCAAAAAAAGGAAATAAAAAAATCCAGAAGCCCCCAAAGACAAAAAAAAACAAACTTTGGTAACATTGACCAACCATCACAACAAATTCTATACCTCAAAAATGTAAGAAACAGCCGTAATTTATCTAAAACAGTAGCATTACCAGAACCAGATTCAGAGTAAACCCAAAACTCGACTTGAATTGTCAATTTGGACCAATAAATCCAGGAACTGGATGATACCCACCAAAAAGCAACTAACTAAACCACCAAATACAACAAAATTTTCAGTTTTCTTTTTTCTTGTTTCCTAACAAATCCCTCTCCAAAACATTATCAAACACCCTACAGAAAGTAAACATCTAACATTTGCAACAACTTGCTGAACTTTACAGATATTGAAACAAACAGACCCAAAAAAAAACGACGAACAAACCTCTCAAGGTACTGTTACGGAAACATGCTAAGGCAAAGAAAGCCCTGAATTCGGGTCAGGGAGAGAAAAACCCATTTTGGTAATTTTTAGTAATGTAAGAACTAAGATGGAAGGAAATGGCATCTAAAAAATGATATGCTCTTTTTCCCTTCAGCAATTAATTGCAAGAATCACATTATATTCAAAACTCTCCCAGCTTTATTCAGTTCTAATTCCCCTCCCCACTAAGGCCAATGGCTCACCAACCAAATCAAAACACATATGTAACGAAATCAACAGAAATTAACACATACCAAAAAGCCTCTCCACTGTATTTGGTCACCGGAAAACGTAGGGACCCAAACGATTATGAGGTTTTCCAGCGTCGGGCCTGTGACCCACCCGCGTAGGCGCTGCTCTGCCACCCCAACCGAATAAAGAGAGGGAGCTAACTGAGGAAAAGCCAAAAAAAAAACTCACCTTGCCCATTTCTTCTTCCTTGGTCGTGAGCTCATCCCTCCTTCATCTTCTTCCATTACTGCACTGCCCATTCCGAAAATCAACCCACAATCAGCTACCCAAATCAAACAAGAAAGAACAGTAGGGGGACATAAACAGTAGGGGGGGCATAAGCATGCTACAAGTAATTACAGAAGGAAAGGCAGATGATGATATGACTACTTACCGCCGGTGGAGGAGAGAGAGAGCCGTCGGCTTCGCCGGAGTGAGAGAGAGACAGGAGCGAAGGGAGGGAGAGCAAGCCCCGTTCTTCTTCGCCAGTAGATGGAACCTTGCGCCGTAGTGAGATAGACAGGAGCGACGGTGAGACAGCTTCGCCGGTGGCCCAAGACCTCGCCGGAGTGAGAGAGAGGGTGAGCTAGGGAGAGCAGCGGGAGAGAGATCGAGAGTGAGAGTGATGAGGGAGCTGAGTGCTTTTGAGGGAGGGGAAAATTTTAGGGATTTTCATGTTTTTGAGGGTTTGGGGAAAATTTTTGGTTCGAAAATTTCAGAAACCGTGCCACTTGTTGGCGCAAAAATTTTCTATTAAGCCTCAATCAGCGACGACATTACATAGGCGCCGCTAATGAGGCTTAATCAGCGTCGACATTAGGTAGTGGCCGCTGATTGAGTCTAAATATTAGGGTAATTTTTTTTTTAAAAAAAAAAAAAAATTATACTTACAATTTTTTAAAAATAATTTTAATTTTAAATGTTGGGTAAATTTGAAATTCTATAACAATTTTAAAGGTATAAAAGACATTTTCCGAAAAAAATACTATTCACACAATATTTTTTTTCTATAAATAATTAATAGCTTAATTGAATGTTTATAGTTCAAACGAAGTAACTCACTAGAATCGATCAGTATAAAAGACATTTTCAAGAAAAAAAAAAAAACTACTCACACGATATATTTTTTTTATAAATAATTAATAGCTTAATTGAATGTTTACAGTTCAAACGAACTAATTCACTCATTTGATCCTATTACGATCAATCAAACTAATTTATTAGGATCGATCGGATGTTTGATCGAACATTTGATTCTATCATGATTAATCAAACTAATTTAGAAAGATCGATCAAATGTTTGATTGAACATTTGATCCTATCACAATCAATCGAACTAATTCATTAGGATCAATCGGGTGTTTGATCGATCATTTGATCCTATCGCGATCAATCGAACTAATTCATGAGGATTGATCGGATTTCTAAAGATTATGTGAATTGTAATTAGCCAAAAAAAAAAAATGTGAATTATTATATCATATGATCATGTATATCACAAATTAAGTGATTAATATTAGAATCAACAATGTGTTTGTTTAGAGATATATGCTCTTGTTATGTTTAGAGTATTATGCTGTAGATATCATTATAAGTTAGATGTTACATCATATGGTCTACCATTATAATTTATATGATTATATAAAATGATCAATTGATGATTAAATTATATGATTATATAATAACAAAATATATATATATATATATATATATATATATATATATATATATATATATATATATATTATGACATAAGTCAGAAGTATACAAACTCATACAAATACAACAATTAAGTACCCAGAGACTTAATAACTAATTACTTAATAAACTAACATATTAACTAAGTTAATATAATAAATTACTAACCTAGTATAATTTACTATAGGTTATTTTGACAAAAACAAATTATATATATATATTATACATACTTGTTCGGTAATATATAGTAACTTAGTGTTACTAAGTAGTAAGTTTCCTTTTTTTTAAAAAAAAAGTATTACTAAGTAAGTTAACTATTTTCAAAAAACAATGATATGATGATATGTATTATCATTCTAATTACATTAGATCATACTTAATTAGTTAATTAAGTATGATCTAGTGTAATTAGAATGATAATACATATGAACATGATCTAATAATGTTTTTTTTTTTAGAAAACTTTGTCCTATTCTTCATGAATTAAGTTTCATAATATTTAACTATAATGCATTATCACTATAATTTATATGATTATATGACATAATCAACTAATTATTAAATCATGTGATTATATAATAACAAATTAGACATATATAATATGATATAAATATACAAATACATACTAATACAATAATTAAGTATCTAGAGACTTAGTTTCAATGTATGTTATAAGTCCATCTATGTTATACATTACTTTTCAAAAAAAAAAACAAAAGTCCATCTATATTATAAATTATAATTACACATATATAATAACAAAAATATTCTATTTTTTAACAATTTTTTGAACTTTGAAGTTCTTAATATTCATTTTGGTCATTTTTTAAACCATATTGTAAACAATTTTTTTAACTATTTCTTAGTTTAATTTGCTTTTTTATTTTTATTTTTATACAAGGTCTTTAAGTGGACGCTAATGCTCCACCATCAGCGTCCACTTTCAAAGTGGACGCTATTGATCTTGTAATTTCTTTATTTTTATTTTTTTTATTTTTGTTCAAAATCTTTAGAGTGGACGCTAATGCTTAGTTATCAGCGTCCACTTTCTAATAAAATATTATCAGCGTCCACTTTGAGTGGACGCTATTGATCTCGTAATTAAATTTTTTTTTTTTTTTTTTTTAATTTTTGTTCAAGATCTTTGAGTGGACGCTAATGCTTAGTTATCAGAAAGTGGACGCTGATAATATATTATCAGCGTCCACTTTGAGTGGACGCTATTGATCTTGTAATTTAATTTTTATTTATTTATTTTTTATTTTTGTAAAAGCTCTTTAGCGTCCACTGTGTTGTAATTTAATTTAATTTTTTTTTTTTTGTTCAAGATCTTTAGCATCCACTAAAAGTGGACACTAATGCTCCACCATCAGCGTCCACTTTGAAAGTGGACGCTAATAACTGAGCATTAGCGTCCACTGATTGATGTTGTAATTTTTTTTTTTTTTTGTTCAAGATCTTTAGCGGCTAATGCTCAGTTATCAGCGTCCACATTCAAAGTGGACGCTATTGATCTTGTAATTTAATTTGTTTTTTTATTTTTTTATTTTTGTTCAGACTCTTCAGCATCCACTTTAAGTGGACGCTATTGATCTGTTATTTTAATTTATTTTTTATTTTTTATTTTATTTTTGTACATGCTCTTTAGAGTGGACGCTAATGATCGATTTTCAGCGTCCACTTTCAAAGTGGACGCTAATAATACACTTTCAGCGTCCACTCAAAGTGGACGCTATTGATCTGGTATTTTAATTTGTTTTTTTATTTTTTTATTTTTGTTCAGACTCTTTAGCGTCCACCCTAGTGGACGCTAATGATCGATTTTCAACGTCTACTTTCAAAGTGGACGCTAATAATACACTTTCAGCGTCCACTTATTGATATGCTATTTTAATTTGTTTTTTATTTTTTTATTTTTGTACATGCTCTTTAGCGTCCACTAGAGTGGACGCTAATGATTGATTTTCAGCGTCCACTTTGAAAGTGGACGCTATTGATCTGGTATTTTAATTTGTTTTTTTATTTTTTTATTTTTGTTCAGACTCTTTAGAGTGGATGCTAATAATTGATTTTCAGCGTCCACTTTTTTAATAGTTATTTTTGTTGCCCCTAATAGTTTTCCCACCTCTGGTATAATTTCCGCTAGTATATTATCGTCCACTATGAAGTGGACGCTAATATATATCTTTTGGGTCGACTATTAGTGTCCACTTCAATGTGGACGCTAATACTCAACTATTATGGTCGACTTTCAAAAGTCAACGCTAATAGGTAAGCATTAACGTCGACTTTAGAGTCACCCCTAATAAGTTGCCCCTGTTGAGTAGATTTCTTGTAGTGATACGAGGATGGAACGTTCAAGTGTTTGCATCAGCACTCCGGCAAACAACCTAGTCCATAAGCCCTACGATTTAAATAAAGAAAAATTATGTTAAAGCATATAATGCAAACAATAGTAGAAAAAAAAAAAAAAAACAAACTATAAAATTTTGTTTAATTAGCATGTAGAAGCCAACCCTGAATATATAAATCTCCTTACTTAAGTCATTGAATGTCGTAATTAAAGGTGATATGTTGTTCAATATATCATATGATTCATATTAACCTACATAGATAAAATTTTATTCACAATATAAAATATTAATACAAAACAACTAAAAAAATCAAGAGTTGATTGGGCTGATATGTCAACATTATAGGATAAAAATGTTGTTTTCTGCATTACTCTTTTATGTAATTCTAAAGAGGTGCAAGGAAGAGAGAAAGACGGCAATCGAAGACGACCTATGAAGGAAGAGATTGTATGTGTGAGAATTACAAGTCCTTGGAGCCCTCTCACAATTGCCTATTGGATTCTCGGAGAGCGACATAAAATGGTTTACATAAATGAGATGGGAAAATTACCGGTTTATGCTTCGCAAATGAAATTTTCCTTCTCAATTGAAAATATTTTCAAGTTGACCAATATTTTAAGGTTTAGCCAAACATTCAAAAATAAAGATAAAGAAAATCTTTTTAAAAAGATATTTTACAGCCTAAACAAATTAGCAAAAGTTAAAATAGAACAATGATTACTATAAACTAATTAGGTGATGATGATTTGAAAATTTGATATGAGGACTAATGATTTATTACCTTGACTTGAAGATCGGCCACATAACCAAGCAACAATGCCAGGGGTACTCCAAAAACATAAAAGCAGCCAACGTTAATCCATGCAACAGTCCCTTGAAGACCAGCACCAGTACCCACACCTGATGAAAAGAACATAGACGTGAGTTTTTGATCAAAACATGTTTGTGTTTTTTTGTTAAATATTTATTGAGTCAGACGTGAATACTGTTACCTGAAAGAACTAGTTGAACACTATTTAGTAAGATTGAGAAAGCAACTAGAGTAGAGAGACTTGAAACTTCTTCTCTAATCTCTTCATCACTTGTAAACAAGTATGAAATTTGTTTCCCAAAAGCTAAACAAAGGGCCCAAAAAATCACTCCAATACAAACTGATGCACTGAAGACAACTCTGATTGAAAATTTTGTAGCTTTAGCATTTCCTTTCCCGAGCTCATTCAATACTCGCACACTGTATGTTCAAATTACATAACAAGAGGCATATGTGTGGTTACAATTGAGAGAGAGAAATAGAGAGATTAGTGTGGGGGGCACACACACATATATTTATGAGAATAACTTATATAGGGAGGTTGCACAAAAGGTGAGTTTGGTGCAACTAATTAGAAGTTGACACCTAAGCCAAACTTAAGTTTTTTTTTAAAAAGCTTAACCACACCAGATTATATCACATATGAAATAAAAAATTAATTGTTCATAAAAAATAAAAAAAGAATAAAAAAAAAGGAATTGAAGGGGTAGCTGGCTGGCCACCCCTCCCCTACTTGGGGTGGCAGCGTGGCCACTCTCATGGCTTGTGGGTGGCTCGCTGTCCACCCCATAGCCCATGGGGTAGCTGACCACCACCTCCAGCCCATGGGGGTGGCTCACTGGCCACTCCCATGACTATGGGAGTGGTCGGAGAGCCACCCCAAGCCATGGGATTGCCCGTGCGGCCACTCCCATGGCCTGGGGGTGGCAGCTAGCCACACTAGATTCGAATCTGGGGTGGCTGGCTGCCACCCCCAGCCCATGTGGGTGGCTCGCTGGCTACACCCATGGCCTATGGGGTGGCCGGCGAGCCACCCCCAGACCATGGGAGTGGCCACGCGGCCACCCGTAGGCCTAGGGGTGGCGGCCAACCACCCAAAGTGGGGGAGGAGTGGCCAGCCAGCCACCCCTTCAATTTTTTTTTTTTTTTAATAAATTAATTTTTTATTTTATCTAGAATATAATCTGGTGTGATTAAGTTCTTATTTTAAGTATGAGTCTAATGAAATTGGCTGATGTGTCAGCTTCTTATATGTGGCACAAAAGGTGACTTTTGTGCAAAAGGTGCACCCAAGTCGTTCTCTCTCTCTCTCTATATATATATATATATATATGTTAGAAGTGTTAGGGTTTGAGTCATTAGGGTTTTGAGGGTAGTTTAGTCTCTATGGTTTTTCCTCTAATCCTATATAATAGGATGCTTGTATTAGGTTAAAATAAGTTGAATAATATAATAGCCTTCGTCTTTTGTGTGTAAATCGTTCATACAAATCTTAACATGGTATCAAAGCTTATTTCGATTCTTAGATAATTTATCGTTGGGATTTTTCTCTTGTTGGTGGCAGCACTACGGGCAGTACCTTTGTAGACGATGAGCCCACTTGGGCGGTTATCAGATCTGTGCATCAAACTTGACTGACGCGCGTGGCGCGCATGATGTGGTCGCCTTGGACCGATTTTTTTTTTTTTCTTTGAGCTTGGATCCAGTACTGGCGAGAGCATTATAAGACTTGTGAGATTGCCTAATCTTGGTTCTGATCTTGTGTGGGCGAGTGTATGGGAAGGTTAAGTGCATTGCATAGGCAGAAATCCTTTGTGACACACGCAGAAGAAAAACCATGGAGTCACAAGGCTACGATCTAGTGTGACTAAACACATGTGAATCCGTGGGCTAGGATTTGGTGTGATGCGTCTGTAGGTGGATCCTAAAGCTGGGATTTAGTGTGGAGAGCAAAACAAACACCAGGCGTGAGCACGAGCTTGTGTGGCTAGGAGCAAACAACACTAAACATTGTACATGGTGGGGAAGGAAGCGGCTAGAATTTAAAGATGATCGGCACGGTGCGGCTAATGTGGCCGGTAGATGGTGGTGGAGGCTTGGTTTTCGAGATCTCACTCTCGGCGGCCACTTGGGCGGCGAATGATGATGGTGGGCTACCGCAACGATGGAACAAAGCCAGAGGGACTCGACCAGCGTCTAACTAACTGAGGCGGCTGTAGAAGGCTGGCTGAATGGCGCGGAAGCCAGAGACGAAGACCTTTAGTGACAAGATGACGGCTACCTGAATGACTGGAGAAGCTAACTGTTGTCGTGGGTGACTGTGGTCTGTGGTGGAGAGAGATGGAACGACACCAATGAAAAGGCCGGGGTTCCTGAAGTGGCTGGTTGTGGTGGCTAGATCTGCCCGGAGATGAAAGTTGGAGCCATGGTGCCGGCGACTCGACTGAGGATGGCGACGGTGGCTGTCAGGAGTAGGTTGGAGCTGGGTTGGTTGACGGGCTGGTTGTAAAATCTAGGAAACCACCTGGCCTGTTGTAAAATCCAGGCTACCCAGATCCTTGTCGCGAGTCTGAACCGACAAAGAAGGTGTGATGTTGGCGCGTGCAAAGCGCGTTGAATAGAATGGCAGCGTGGGCGAAGAGTGTGACAGCACATGGACGATCGGAACAATGGGATTGTTAGAGAAAACGCCAGTAAGGGTTACATTGTGCTCATTAATTTGATTTGTCTACAATACAAAGATTCATATTTATAGGGTAATATCTAAATACAAGTATAATAATAAAATCCTCTTGATTTGATTACAATCCCAATATTCAATTATAATTTGCCCATAAATAGAGAATATTTGATATCAACGTAATTATAGAATATACAGAAAATATATTATTTTCCGTAGGGAAGTGCTAGGGAGCTAAACAAATGAACAAATTTTTTTTTCCAAATTGACGTGATAGACCCTGAATGGCAGGCAAGGGAGAGAGAATATCATTTTTTTAATTTAAAAACCTTTGCCATGTCAGTTTGAAAATTTTTTCTGAGTTCATTTCTTTGGCTCTCTAACACTTCTCTTTTCCGTATATTATAACACCCTCTTTTGTCTATGAAGACTCCAAATCATTGAAGTATCAAATGGATCGGGGCAATTTTTTGATCCATTCCCAAAATCCTAAAGGTTTAGGTTGTACTGTTTTAGTTATTTTAGGATGTTGGGTTACTCCGCCCTTATTTTGTGTTGTACATGTTGGTTCATGTATTTTTTCCCTTCCCTCTTTTCCTCGTATTTGCGTAGAAAAAAAAAAAAAATTTAAAGCCCCCTATTGCTCATATACCGTTTGCATGTATCTATAAAAAAAACTTCAAATTGAGATTTTTACATGCTAAAGTTAAATGATTTAAAATCTAAACACCTAATCAGGTAAATATAATAATAGGAAACAAACAGCAGGCACAATTAAAAATAACGGAATTCATGGAGTTTTTTATACATTGATCGGAAACAACGCCAATAAATATCATTTTAACTGACTTTTATAAATCCCGCCATTTTTTTTTTTAAATTAGCGGCAGTTCTTCTGAAAACATCGCTAATTTTTCTTTACCTAAATCATGGCATTTTTAATAAAATGCCGTGATAAAGTAGTCATTTAGCCACATATTTAGAAAACGATGCTAAAGTAGATATTTTCCTGTTGTGTTTCAGTGTAAGATGTTTATTGGAAAATGTTTTGAGAGAAAATAATGTTTTAGAAAAATGTTTTTTGCTAAAAATATTTTTTCGATGTTTGGCATGTATAGAAAATCAAAAATATATTTTATATATTTTTTTCAATCATATTAACCTATAAAAATCAATATTTATTGACAATATAAAAATAATTAATAATATATATATTTTTTTAGGAAAAAAAAAAAACTTAAAAATTTGAGTTATGGCAATGGTGCAGGACACTGTCGAGAGTCGAGACCCCACCATAAATATACTTTTTTCGGTTGGCGCCCGTCGATGTCTCGATAAAGTCGTGAAAGTATCACAGCGATTAACTGAGACAAGGTCCTACTGGGGGGTCTCGAAAGGATCTAGCGGTGTCTCGATAGAAGCCCGGCTAGGGCCTAGAAATGTCCCAACGGTGTTCTGAAAGAGTACCGGCCGGATCCCGACAATGTACGTCCTAACAATCTCGACAATGTCACGACAAAGTTCTGGTGGGTTTCAACAAAGTCTCAACGGTGTCCCGATGGGGTTCTAGCTGGGTCCCAATTGAGTCCCTATAGTGTCCTAACATGTTCTCAGCGGGTCCCAACAAATTCTCGGCTGGGTCTCGGTAGTGTTTGGATGAGGACTGGTGAAGACTTGGTGGATCGAGAATGAGAAGTTCAAATTTGGAACATGGTTTACGATTTTAAAAATGAGAAACCATTTTACGAAAATTAAAGCTATTTTTTTGGTCAAACCAAAAATGTTTTCCGTTGACTATTATTTTTTGATATACGAAATACTGAAAAATATAGAAAATGTTTTCTAGAAATCATTCTACGCTGAAACAAATAGAACATAGCTAAGTAATTAAAACTTAAGCTTTTGTGCTAAGTGATGATTTAATATTCGTACCCATATTACCCTACTTACCCTACTAATTAACTGCTTTCCTACCCTCCATGGTAATAGATATTCTTGCCAAGGAAAATATATATATGGAACCAAAGAAACAATATTCAAATCTTGGGGATAAAAAGAATTTACAACATATTTAAGAGCTTACCAGTATCCCATTTGAAAATCGTAAGAGGAGACTTTGTACAAGTGCATAAGCAGCAAGATCCAGTTCACCAACATGTCCAATAAAACTTTGTGTCACCACTATCATTCCAAAAGCAGCCACTCTAGCCAATATGGAAGGAAATGCTATCCTCCACAAAAGTTTTAATTCCACCCAGATCCTTTGTTTAATATCACTTTCCTCTTGTTCTTCTAATCCAAGAAGCCTTTCCTCCACTCCATTGTCCATTCTTCTGCAAAAAGATCGAACATGGAAGTATTGAACCATTTGAGTAGACTTAGATTTTCATGTTCTTATACCAATAAAACTATTTCATAAAACTATTTACCAAGAAATTAACTAATGCATGTTAGGACAATGAAACTCCTCAATCAACCAATTTGCTTATCTCTCAGATTTCAAAATGACCATTCATATTAATTAAAATGGAGCAATGCTACATACAACTCTAATCCAACTACAACTTAATGAGCTGATGTGGCTGTGCTCCACCAAATTCAAAGGCTGATAGACACTGCCACATTAGTTCAACAAGAAGGGTGTTGGATAGTAATTGAGTAATTAGAATTACCCTTCAAAATGACTGTACCATGTATGAATTTAAGAGTAATGATATTTACTAGACTATTATACGATTGTCATACAATTTGACAATATGACAGTGAGAAATAGCCCTTGGACGAGTAGTAATAAAAAAAAAAAAAAATTACTTAAGGGTTGATTTTATTGTTACATTATCTCAGTTGTATCACAGACATATAACAGTCTATTAAATATTATTACTCTAAATTTAACTTGTCATATTTTATCAATATACATATTAAATGAAAAAGAAATATTAGAGCTCTCTATTTCTCATAAATACAAATTGATTGGTTGTTTTGCTGAACAAAATGAAGCTCATGACGAAAAAGATCCAACACTTGGAACTAGTAGCAAAACACAAACCCACAAAATTTGGTCTTGTTTTTATCAATAGATCGAAAATTTTGGTATTGTTTTACAAATATAATGTGACAATTAAAGTCACCAATAGATTAAAATGTAGTAATGATCTTTTTAAATTTAATAGTAATTTTAAAAGTCGATCACCTGAAATTTTGGAGGAGATAAGACAAAAAAAAAAAAAAAAAAAGGAGTAAAGTTTGTATTAATAAACCTCTTATATATTTCACAAATCATGGCAACCTTCTCATTTATATTTTTGAAATTCATATCGATGAATTTGAAAAACAAGTCTTACACATCATTCTTTCAACCTCTTTCAGCCATCTCTTTTAACAAATCTAATGGATCTACTATTGAATTTGTGGACACATGTGTGTCCCACAAAAATTTAATGATATATTTACTTAGTCACTATACAAAGATGGTGTTATGAGTGTAGTTGTTTGGTAGATGGTGATAGTGAAATAAGAACACTTGGCACTTCAAGGGCCAAATCCTCCCCTCTCTCTTAACTCAAAACTATATAAACAAAAGACTGGGATATTATCTAAACAAAACTATATAAAAGACTGCTGCACTGGCCACGTGGAACCTCCTCCTCCTATTTTGGTTCAGCTGATGACACGCACCTGACAGATGGCGGAGAAAATGATTTTAATTTTTTATCATTTCTCAGAAATTAATGTGATCGAATGTCGGAAGGACCAGCAAGACCATAAATCTTGCGGTACATCTGTGAGGAAATGGGTGGAACGTGGAGTCGGTGGAAGACAGAAGAAAGAATGGAGGGAGATATGTCAGTGCCGGTCGCCAGAGAGAAGGGGAGCCCCGTTCAGTTATTTTGATGACGTGGCTAATTAATTAGCATTCTCCACAACTTTCTCTCCTATTTTTCTGTTCCCACGTGCTTCTTCATACTTTTTCATACTTTAAACTTTAAAGGAAAGAAATGGCATCCCAAAAATTTCTTGGTACTTTTTTTTTTTTTTTGATAAAATAGCAAAGAATGCCCCCAAACACTTCATAATATCCAACATATATATATATATATTAAAGGATATCTTAGTTGATCTGTACAATACAAATTAGGCATCCTCAGTGTTTCTATATATAAAATAAAATAAAAAACAAAGAAAATGACATATCGTTTACTCGATCGCTTCATCTGTGGTTTTGACTCCCTTAAATTAGTCTTCTACTTATAATGAACCACATGCAACTCATTAGTTCGGACACGTTAAAGTACACTTAGTAAGACTCTAAATTAAACAGGCTCTGTTTACTTCGACGTAAAATAATTTTCAGAAAATGATTTCCGTATTTTACGGTGTTTACTTCGACGTAAAATAGTGGTCAACAGAAAATATTTTCTTTTTGACCGAAAATTCTTCCTTAATTTTCGGAAAACCGTTCAAAACCGTAAACCATTTTCCGACTATGAGCATCTCATTCTTAAATCGATGGACCTTGCTAAGACCCGCCCATAACCTCGCCGGGACCCGCTCGGGACCTGACCGGGACCCTCCTGTTACTTGACCGGGACCCGCCCGGGACTTGACCGGGACCCGCCCAAGACCTTCCCAAGACCCGCCAGAGACCTGCCCGGGACCCGCCCAAGACCTTGGCGGGACCTGCCTGGGACTTGCCCAGGATCCACCCGGGACCTAACCAGGACTTGCCCGGGACCCTCCCGGAACTTGAACGGGACCTGCCTGGTCCCTAACCGGGACTTGCCCGCGACCCTCCCAAGACTTGACCGGGACCTGCCTGAGACTTAACCGAGACCTGCCCGAGATCTGTCTTGGACCTGCCCGAGACTTGACCGAGACTTGCTCGGGACCCTCCCGGGACTTGACCAGGACCCGCTCGGGACCTGCCCGAGACTTGACTGGGACCTGCCCGAGACCTGCCTGAGACTTGACCGGGACTCGCCCGGGACCTGCCAGGACGCCGACGGGACATTCCTGGGACTTGCCCGGGACCTAACTGAGACTTTCCCCGGCCTTGATCGGGACCCGC
>NC_081541.1:40004918-40046416 GCF_901000735.1 Corylus avellana | reverse complement strand
GGGTCCCGGTCAAGTCCCGAGCAAGTCCCGTGCAGGTCCCGATCAAGTCCCAGCGGGGTCCCAGTCAGGTCTCGAGCAAGTCCCGATCAGGTCCCGGTCAAGTCTTGGTCAAGTCCTGGGCGGGTTCCGAAGAGGTCCCGGGCAAGTCTTGGGCTGGTCCCGGTCAAGTCTCGGTCAAGTCTTGGGCAAGTCTCGGCAGGGTTCTGGGCAAGTCCCGGGCGGGTCCCGGTCAAGTCCCGGGTAGGTCCCGGCAAGGTCCCAGACAAGTTTCGGTTAAGTTCCGACGAGGTCCCGGGCAGGTCCGTGCGGGGTCTCGAACAAGTCCCGTGCAGATCCCAGCAGGGGCCTTATTGGAAAAAATATATATAAAGAAAGATATTGAAAAAAAAATTATTTTCCTTGTGCAAGGTAAACGCCGTAAAATGTTTTCGTTGAAAAATATTTTCAGGGAAAATGGCTTTCCTGAAAATATTTTACGATGGAAACCATTTTATGTCGAAGTAAATGGAGCCTTAATAATTCTCCACTGCATGTTAAAATTTTTTTCACTTTAAATAATTTATATCTCAGGTAACTCTTTATTATTAATGTAATTTTATGACTTTTGTATAGCCTTCTAACTCTCTTATCCTTCAAGAAGTTTGCTCTAATACTTATCAAATGACCAATCTTTCTTCTCTTCTAAATGTCCAAGCTGGACCTCAATCTACAATAAGACGAGATAAAATAATACTATATACTACATCTTTATTTTTTTGACTCGTGTGACAATATTCATTTTTTGTTTTTTTTTTTCCTTTTGAAGTAATAGGGTAATTCAAGGGCAGATAGGCCGTACCGTTAAGTCTGCCCAATGAAATGAAGGGGAATGATCAGAATATAATATATTTCATTTTTCGACGGGATAATAAGCTAAAACATATTTGCTGGTAGGCCTTGATTTTGGGAATAGATGAAGACCTTAGGTCCATTCTCTTCCTAAAGAAAAAATAGTTGAAAATGAGCCTTTTTTTTTTTTTAAATACATTATTCATTCATTCATTTAAAAGAAAGTACAATGAAAACTTCAAAAAAAAAAAATACAACCTTAACTAAAAAATCCAATCTAGATAGATTACTAGCACCTCAGTAAACTGGAAGGAAACTAGAAAGGTGAAAGTATCTTGCGAATGCAGCTGATGAAAGCCGTGGCTCATTATGATGGATAAAATCATCTGAAGTAAGAAAACCCCTACAAACTTAATTCTAGACAAGTTTCCAAAGAAACCGTAAAAATTAATGGAGGAAATTGGATAAATCGCACATGGCGATGGATAATGCCTCATAAGAGGTGGAAAAGGCCGAAGAAAAAATATCCCTAGTGAGAATAGACATGGTGAAAGAGAAAGAGAGATAGGTGGGAGGAGGAGGTTCTTCCCTCATCCTCAACCTTTTTCTCTTCTTGACGGCAAGAGAGAAAAGTTTTAAACCCTAAGAGTGCGAGCCAATTTTTTTGTTGAAAAGGAGCAATTAATCATGCACACAACTAGCTTGAATGACATGGTCATATGTTTAAACGGCTAATTAACATGTGGGAACAAAAAACCAAGTCTTGCTCTTCTGTGAAACATTTGAGACATGGTTTGTTGATGTAACAGGCAAAGTGCTGTGAACAGGATTCCTAAAAGCAATAGTCCTAACGAGGCAATGTATAGAAAACTAAGAGAAGAGAGGTAAAAGGAAACTTATCTCTTATATGAGTAGGAGAATAGAGAACTTACTTTTGCCTTCTGAGAACAGATAGACAGATGCCTTCGATCTGAGTGCAGGAATCCAACTTCACTTCAAGGTTCGATATAGTAGTAACGATCGAACCTGTTTGTTTATAGACAAATCGTCTAGGAGCAGCATGAAGAGCTCTAGAGAGAGAAATTTATTTAGGGCTTTTTTTTTTTTAGTTTTTGAGAAACTTAATTAGTTTGTCGTTTGTAAAAGTTCCTCTTTCCGAATTTATTGCTCAACAAATAATTTGTCTCTCATGGAGGAACGTAGAAGTTTGTTATTATATAGGCTCCTATAACTTAAACATGGTGCAACCTCCCATGGACATATATATACAACAATCCATTAATTTTATTTTATTTTTCATTTTTTAATTTGATGGGCCATTTGGAAAAGGGAATCTAGGAGTCTATATATGAACAAACTTTTATGTGATTGGGCAGTGGGTCTAAAGTAGGGGTATACTACTAATTGTGGTTAGGAGGAACGATTTTGGCGGTTATTAATTTTTCAATAATTGCATCCACAACTATTGGGTCAGTTAGTGGTTAACCACAACCGGTGGTTATGCGGTTATTGTAGCCCGGTTATTAACCGGTAACCATTCCTCATAAAAATAAAAAAAAAATAAAAAATGTACATTTTTCTTTAGCCTCAAATTGCTACACTATTTCAGTTATTTTTTAATTAACTTAGTTTAGTAAATTGCAGGCTAGGACCCAATGCCCAATTTAAATGTTCTTGAACCTCACCGTTTGAACCTAATGCCCATCTTAACTTACTCATGATAAAGAAAATGTTCTCTTAAACATAATTTTGAATCCTCCTACCATTTGGGAGGTTGTAGTTAAGTTGGGGATGCAGTCTTGGAGGGGCACAAAAATGAAAGCTTATTTGTGTGGTTTGGTGCTTGGTTTTGCTTCAGACAAATAAGTATCATAATGGTTATCTCTTAAACTGTTCGAATTTTTATAAGAGGAATACTATATAACATAATCTCATCTCACCACTATACTGCCATGCTAACATGCATGGCATTGTGAATTCACCCTTGGATCAATCTTAATTAAAAAGGAAAAAAAAAAAAAATCCCAATAGTAGATTAACAATGTCACATAAGCATAGTAGGATGTGAGTATGCTATTTAGACTTTATATTTCTATAAAATTTGAACAAACAATTATAATATGAATCTCACTCCGTGTATCGGCAATGGAATATATATGTTCTTACTTGAAACTCTAGATGATATAACTTGACAAGTCATTCAAAAATACACCATTACATATATACAAAACAATGTTAAACTTCACACTTATTTATCACATCTGTATAATATCAGCAAACATTACATGTTTTAAGGGAATAAGAACCTCTTCATTTCCTTATGGTGTTTTAAGTAATTATTAATACTTATATTTTTTTAAAAAATAATTGACATTATAAACTCTTTAAAACAAGTGATATGAATCAATGGACATGAGGATAATAAATGAGTGTAAATAAAACCATTATTCTTTGAATACAACAACACAAAAAAGGAGAGGATTCTTGTCTGTTGGACCACCGTATCACGGCAGAATCTGTAGCACCCCAGATTTTTAAAGTCTTATTTTAGAGATATTAATTTGATGCTATGATTATATTAATATTCATATTAGGCAATGATATTAATTCTTGAGAAATTTATGATATTGTATGAATGGTAATTGGTGAAATAATAGGATAGTAAATGGTAGGTATAAGGATGGTAGAATAAGAAGGTAGAATAGTATAGGTAGAATAGTATGGTTGGTAGAATAGTATAGGGTTGGTAGAATAGTATAGGGTTGGTGAAATAGTATAGGGTTGGTATAGGGTTGGTGAAATAGTAAAATGAGGGTATAATTGTAAATTGAAGGTAGAATAGTATTTGATTTTCTCCTATAAATAGAGCTCTTCTCCTTCACAATTTTCACCACTCATCTCCTCTCCCATCTCTTGCATATATTCTTCCTTCTTCCGCTTTTTACTCGGTCTTTCTTCTTTCTAAGAGTGTTTACTCAGAACAGAGAGAGAAAGGGCGAGACCAAGCGCTACAAGAAAGAAAGAACACAAGAGAAACCGAGAGTGAGATGGGAAATTTAAGACAGAGAGCTGAAGAGGAAGAAAGAGAGTTTAGGCGAGAGAGAGAGAGAGAGAAAGTCAGTGAAGGGATTGTTATGGGTATGGACCAACTGCAGCAGAACGGGTTTCAAGTAATTACCTTTGATGATCCATTCATGTAATCCACTGTAAGTATTCTTACTTACTGAGTATGATATTGATATCCAATAATACGGATTTTTGTGGTTTTATAACTTGTCTAGCATTTTGCTATATATATGATTCAACAATGATTTATATTGTCGGAAATCAATTGACTCACTACTTCACAGTTTTTTTGTAGTGCTTGCAGGAATGGAAAAATCAAGGTAATTATGCAGTTGTGATTAGAGATTCATATTGAGATGTACAGAGATTCCAAGTTGGTTAAGTTTTGTCTAGAGTTTAGACTGTCGGATAGATTTGTATAAATGCCTTGTACGACATAGCTTTGGGTATTTTTGTATAAAGAAAAGTATTTTAACAGTATTTTTTTTGTATTGATAATTACAGTTTTTCCGCTATATATGAGATCGTATTGTTACAGAATCAATGGACATGAGGATAACACATGAATGTAAATAAAACCATTATTCTATGAATACAACAACACTAAAAAGGAGAGGATTCTTGTCTGTCGGGACCACCGTATAACGGCAGCATTCAATGTTTAGCCAACAAGTTGCTCCATATATGCCGTTGACACCGACAAGCCCCCATTATGGTCATTACAGCAGGGAGGGTTGAACTCCAATAGAATTTAGTTTCCAAGTTTTTCTTCTATTTATTAATTTTTAACAAGATGCAATTCCTATTGATAACAAACCAACTATCAACCAAGAATGTCTTTAAGAGGTAGCTCAATTGGCTGGAGACCACACCTTATAAAGTGGAGGTTTCTAATTCGAATCCTCCTTCCCCCTCTTGTGTGAACATGTCAAAAAAAAAAAAAAAAAAAAAAACCTATCAACCAAGAATTAATTTCTCTCTGTTGCCAATATCATAGATACATGTTGAAATTTCTCTAATTCAAACTCTACTCACAAGCCAAACAATGAGCGGCTAAATTGGCGTCCTATTTTACATGATCAATTCGTTCTCCACGAATGAAAATGACACATTCCTACTTTGATTTCATCCACAATGTGACCAAATTTACTCCACTTTTTACTATATGCTTTAACAACACACTACAAAAAAATAAAGGTTTACTGACGGCTTGTATAGTGTCGTTTTAAGAAAACGACACTAAACGCCACTCCAAGGTGTCGGTTTTAGTGGAACCGACAGGGGTGTCGGTTGAATAGTAAACCGGCACCTTAATAGGGGTGTTGGTTCCTACACCCCTATTTAAGGGGTGTCAGTTCCACTAAAACTGACACCATTAAGAGGTGTCGGTTTACTCTAAAACTGACACCTCTTTAATTTTTTGGTTCCCACGTCCAAACAGTACTACCTCTTGCGCCTCTCTCTTTCCCTTAACTCTTCTCTTCTCTCTTTTCTCGATCAGCTCCTGCTCTCTCTCTCTCTTAGCTCCCTGTTTCTCCGTCTGACCTCCTCCCCCAATGGCCGTCCTCACTTGTTAAGAGTATAAATGGTTGTTTTGCCTTGCTCAATTGAGTCGTAGGCTGTATGTATATATAGAACAAAATTACATATTTGAATTCTAACTGATCTACAGAGATAATTTAAATTACAATTGAAACTCTATCATGAGAAGTCTATCTAATATGATAAGAAGAGAGCTTATCTATAATAGATATAATATGTTTGAATTTGAATACTTGCTGTTTATATCACGGTGGATTATCATTATTCTTTACACGCCCCCTCAAGCTGAGTGAGGGTGAAACAACCTATAGCTTGTCACAGAGAGTAGAAAATCTTTTAGAAGATAAAGGCTTGGTGAAGATATCGGCGACTTGATCTTTGGTGGAGATAAATCGAATATTAAGTGCTTTGGAGGCGACCATTTCACGGACAAAGTGAAAATCTATTGCCACATGTTTCGTCCAGGCATGAAAAACAGGATTTCTGGAAAGATAAGTCGCACCTATGTTGTCACACCAAAGCACGGGAGGTGCTGAAATTGGGAGACCAAGTTCGAATAGTAAGGATTGTAACCATGAGAGTTCGGCAGCAGTGTTGGCCAAGGCTTTGTACTCGGCTTCAGTGCTAGATCTGGCAACAGTAGCTTGTTTCTTGCAGCTCCATGAAATAAGGTTTGTTCCCAAGAAAACACAATAACCCCCAGTTGAGCGACGATCATCACGGGACCCAGCCCAATCCGCATTAGAATAGGCTTGCAAAACATGAGAGGATGAGTGCTGAGTTTTTAAACCAAATTCTAGTGTATGTTTAAGATAGCTCAAGAGACGCTTGGCAGTTTGCCAATGTGGTAGCAACGGATTATGTATAAATTGAGAAAGTCGATTGATAGTGAATGCAATGTCCGGTCTTGTGATGGAGAGATGTTGAAGTGCGCCTATTGTACTGCGATAGAGTGTAGGATCATCAAACACTTCTCCTTCAAAAGTTGATAAGTGCTCAGATGTAGCCATTGGAGTGCATACAGGTTTGGCATCAAGCATTTTGGTTCGCTTGAGAATGTCAAGAATATACCGCCGTTGAGACAAAGTGATACCATCTGAGAATTTTGAGACTTCTATACCCAAGAAAAAATTCAGATTACCCAAATCCTTTACAGCAAAGTCAGATTCCATATGGTTAAGTAATGCATCAATAGCTTTAGGTTTAGAACATGTAATAATAATATCGTCAACATATATTAAAACATACATGATGAAATGAGTGGATTTGCAAATAAATAAAGACGAATCAGACTTTGAGGCTGTAAATCCAAGAGCGATCAATGCGGTACTCAATCTTGAGAACCAAGCTTGTTTTAACTCACTCTTTCTCCATGCACCATGGTGCAGCGCGTGTAGTCGTCTCGTCCAGTACTGGCCGTCCTGACTCTACCGATCGAACTCCTCCCTCTCATCAACTAGTACTCCAACTAGCCTCCTCATCACACTGGTATGTACACTAATTTGTTGCTTCTTTTTTTTTTTTTTTTTTCATGCTGAGTTTAGGGTTTTCGCTTGATGATCATGGCCCTTGGGGGTGGTCCAACCACCCCCAAGGGCCAAAATGAAAGAATAAAATATATATGGGGTTGGGATTTGGCGGTGGCTGAGGGCCGAAGCCACCCCTAAGGAGCAAATGAAAAAAAAAAAAAAAATGTATATATATATTTATTTTGGTCCTTGGGGGTGGCCGGACCACCCCCAAAGGCCATGGGGTGGCCGGCCACCCATCTTTTTATTTATTTATTTTTTATTTTTTAAGTATTAATTAATATTTTATTGGGAGGACACGTGGCACATTTGTGACGCTAGCATTTCTTTAAGAAATCTAACAATGAATTAAATACTCCCCAGATTATGGACTGGAGAGGATCCGGATCCCCGTATCAAATGGTTGGGTGGCTGCCAACTAATGGGCTCCTTCTTCATTTATTGCTATAGAATATTGACTACTCGATCTGAGGGAGCCGAGGTTTCCCAAATTTCATGCAAGATGAAATATGCTTAAGAAATTGTTCAAATCTCTTATTCAATACAGCTTAGGTCTTATTCATGCAAGCTGGTAAAATAAAGGTAATTAGGAAAAATATACCTAATTTTCTCCTAAGAAATTAGGTTATTTGAAGGAAAATACACTCCCTAATTTTCTCATAAGCGATTACATTATTTGAAAAAAAAAAAAAATCACTGATTCTTTTAAAAGATTACATTAATTATTTGAAGAGAAATGCTACACATAAAAAAATACTAGTGTTAATCATCCATAACTTTCCTCAGTAGAATGTCCATTAGATTCATCCGAAGGTTTTAAGAGCCACTTACTCAGGCGATCCGATGCTTTCTTCACCTACATAAAAACATCAATAAAAACCGTCGTTAAATGTATTATAGAGGAGAAGGAAATCCTTAAATGCTTGGAAACTCCAAAGAAAACAATAACGAAAAAAAGAAGTTAAACAAAGGCTCATTTCCCGCCCATATCTCTGCCCTTGTATTTCCGGCTTGCACTAGCACTACAAAAAAAGAATTTTTTCCTGACATGCATTTTTTGACGTGTTAGATGGTTTGACACGTCAGTAAATGTTACTGACGTGTGTCAAGCGTTAAAATTTTGGGTGTCAGAAACGAAAAATTTTTGACGTGTCAATAGTAACAAGTCAGAAATTTTTGACGTGTCAAAATTGGCACGTCAGAAAAATTTTATGACTTGTCACTTTCTGACACGTCAGTAAATTTCTTGACATGTCAGTCAATTTTAAAAAATTATTAAAAATAATAATTTTTCTTTTTTAAAATTTTTTCTAGAATTTTTATTTTCAATTAAAAAATTTATTAATTTAAATTATTTTTCAATTAAAATAATATATTTTTTAATTCTTTTCACCAACGTCGTTTTTTCCAGCTCTCTCCGGCCCTCTCTTCTTTTCTCCATTTTCTCTCTCTCTCTCTCTCTCTCTCTCTCTTCTTTTCTCCATTTTCATTTATTCTCCAGCTAGCTCTCCCTCTCTTCTTTTCTCCATTTTCTCACTCTCTCTCTCTTATTTCCTCCATTTTCAAAAACCCAAACCCAAACAATATTCAAAAAATCAAAAACCCAAATCAGAAAATCAACCTGATAAATCAAAAACCAAAACGTCAAACCTAACAAATCTTCAAAAACCCAAAAAATCTACTTATCTTCTCTTTTTTTTCCTTTCTTTTTTTTTGCTTCTCTTCTCCTTTTCTTTTTCTTCTTTCTTCTTCTTCTGCTGCCACGCAGAGAGGATTGAGAGAGAAGAGGGAGCTGGCCGTGAGAGATTGAGAGAGAAAAGGGAGATGAAGAGAGAAGAGGGAGCTGGCTGCGTGTGCAGAGAGAAGAGGGAGATTGAGAGAGGGAAAGAAGATCTGGAATTAAAAGAAAAGAAGATCTGGAAAGAATAAATAATAAAATAGGAAAAGAAGAGGGAAAAAGTTGAATGTTCTACTTATTTTTAGTGACGTGCCAGCATTTTACCACATCATAAATTTCTGACGTGTGAAACTAGCACGTCAGAAATTTCTTGTTCAAAAAAAAGAAAAAGAAAAAGAAAAAAGAAATAGAGCAGAAAACAGATTTTTTTTTTTTTTTTAATTTCTATATTACTGCATGGAGAATAATAAATAAATAAAAAAAAATCCGGATCAAAAGGCCAAGAGCAGCAGTAGAGTTATTTAATAAAGATCTGGAAAGATTTTGAGTCTCATTTTCATTTAAAAATCCTTCCTAATAAAAAATAAAAATTTGATGAAATATATATAATATAAATAAACCTGATATATATATATATATGACGTGTTGGGCCAAAGTTGGGTTTAAGTTGTGCCTTTATCATTTTCCTATATATATATACTGACGTGTCAAAATGACACGTCAATATTTATTGACATCTTAAAATGACACGTCAAGAACTTATTAACGTGTCAAAATTTACCACTTCAATAAATATTTAAATATTAAGTTATTTAAATAAAATTTTTAAAAATTAAATTGAATTTAAATTTCCTAACGTGTTAATATTTGACATGTCAAGAAATATTGACGTGTCAAAATTTACCACATCAATAAATATTTAAATATTAAGTTATTTAAATAAAATTTTTCAAAATTAAATTGAATTAAAATTTTCTGACATGTCAAATATTGACACATCAAAAAAAAAAAAAAATTTGTTGACGTGCCACTTTTGCCACGTCAAGAATTATTGACGTGGCAAAAGTTGGGTTACTGTTTGCCATATCAAAAACTATCCCTTTTTTTTGTAGTATAGGCATTTAATCCCTCATTATAGAGATTTTATACGCGGTTAGTGGTCAATATCCTCCATTTTCATTCCCATGATATCTGTGAATTGTTTTGTGAGCCCCTATTAAAACTAATAATTAATCTAATTAGATTGAGAAAGAAAATAGATGAAACACAGATATTTTATGTGGTTTGGCTTATGGCCTACAGCCACACATCAAAATCTTTTCTTGACTACATCTTTTCTTTTTATTTGATTATTTGATTTTATACAAGACTCTAGTTATAGAGAATTAGTATGAATGTTACTTCTACATTAACAACCATAACTGTAACTCTTGTTACTTGAGTTATGGTAACAGTTTTTTTATTTTTTATTTTTTTTATTTTTTTCTTAGTTTTTTGTTTTTGTTTTTGTTTTTATTTTTTTATTTTTTTATTTTACAGAATCTTCGAATAATGATATTCGATGAAATCCCAATTTTAGATAAAAAAAACTAAACAAATATGGAATCTATGGGAATACAATAAGCTTGGTCATGTCATTGGTTTAGGAGTTTGGGAAAAAAAGTACAAAGAAATATAGCGGATGAACTGAGAAAGATTCATGTGGCTGGCCGTTACTGCGGGCAACTTTTTGATAGGACGTTTCTGGAAACAAGAAGCATGACAATCAATTTTCCATTTGTTCGAAGACATGGAATTGATTAAGGATATCAGAAATGATTCCCTCAGCTTTAGGTTCTTGCTAGCCGAGGGTATAAGCTTAGAAAAGCTGCCAACCGATTTGGGGTACTAGTACCTTTTTTCTTGGAGGTGTTTCTTTGGGATTGGGATCTCCGAATTGCACATTAATTTTTTTTTTTTTTTTAATTCTGACCATCAATTTTCATCCAACAGCCATCAACCCGTCACGTGTCCTACTCAATATAAAATAAAATATTATTTACATTTAAAAAATAAATATAAAATAAAATAAATTATTAAAAAATATGGGCTAGTTTAGCCACCCCAACCGGCCCTTGGAGGTGGCCGAAGGGGTGGGCCCTAAGGGGTGGTTCGGGCACTCCCTAGAGCCGAACCCATAAATCAAACTTTTTGGGGTTTGGAGCTAGGGGGTGGCCGACCACCCCCAACCGGTCCTTAGAGGTGGCCGGCCAACCCCTATATGGGGAAAATGGGTAGGCCGAACAACCCATATTTTTTAATAATTTATTTTACTTATTATTTTATTTTATATTTATTTTTTAAATGTAAATAATATTTTATTATTTTATATTGAGTGAAACATGTGGTGGGTTAGTGGCTGGTGGATGAAAATAGATGGCCAATTGGCTAGGATTTAAAAAAAAAAAAAAATTGATGGACAATTTTCCCCTATTGCCAGAGATCCTGATCCGTTTCTTTTTGTACTGTGTTCTAAAACTTTTGAAAAAGTGAAATAGCATAGTTTTTACTTATGGTAACATCCATTAACGTACAATGAGCTAGACAAACTAAGGTTCTTGCATTTGGTAGGAGAATACAGAAACCGAAGTGTATGCCAATTTGAAAATTTTCTCAAGTTGAATGACCCCGCTTACGGCTTCTTTGATTGGCAAAATAAATTTCCTAAGGGCTCTATTCTTCACAACACCATGAGAAAGTCGCTTTACAAGGATAGATTTGATCGCGAAAGCAACGATAATGATATTGCTCCTCAAAACAGTAACTGCCCGTGACCCTCGATCATTTGATTTTTGCGCAACGTACATATACATTTTGCTCAAATTCCAGGCCAGAAGGTATTTATTCTAAATTGTTTAAATTAGATAATCCAATATGTTGTACATATATAATATTAATTTTTTTTTTTTGTTTTTTATTTAACGACAGAAAAAACTTCACGAAGAATATGTTGTATATATATATAATATGAAAGTTCCCAGCTATTTTTTCTAAAATTTTCTATAATATGAACAATATGTTGTATATATAGGTTAGTAAATTTATAATATTTATCTACAATTTTTGTTTTGTTTTTATTTATATTTTGTGATGCACTTATGTTAATGGTGCTTTGTGACCAGATAAGACTTTCAGATTGACGATGTGGGCATCTGATGAGGGAGAAGACCTACATCAATGATATTTTATGCATGCAATTAAGTTTTCTATTCTATAAGTTTTTTTGTTTTTTTTTGTCCATTTGTTAAGTGTTATAAACGATTTCTTTTTTACTCGGCCATTATTTCGTACGTTTATCAAACCTGATTCTAATGATCCTATAACCAATTAATTGTTGTTGATTAATATATATTGACTACACCTAACTTATCTATCATCAATGGAGATGTTGCCTATTTTCTGTTTCCTACACGAACCTCGTGTATGTACTTGGGAGGGGCCAATCAATGATGACACGAAAATTTTCCGAATTAGCTACGACACCTTTAGAGGACACCATAAATTCTAAGAATATGACATTATCCTGCACAAAAGCACACTTTTTGAGGTTAACATAAAAACTCTCAACACTGAGGGTTTGAGATACCTGCAGTAAGTGGTCAATGTGGTCCTCCGAGCTACGGCTATAGATAAGAATGTCGTTGAAATAGACAACTACAAATTTTTCAAAAAAAGCTTCATGATTCTCGTGATTCATGAATGTGGCAGGGGCGTTTGTTAACCCAAATGGCATAACAAGTCATTGAAAAAGACTGTCTTGTGTTTTAACGCAGTTTTCCATTCCGGCGACAAATGCCTATTTGGTGATACCTACTATGGAGATCGATCTTGAAAAAAATTTTAGACCCATGTAATGCATCAAGCATGTCATCTAATCAAGGGATGAGAAACCGATATTTAACGATGGTTTTATTAATTGTCTAGCTGTCTACGTACATCCGCTAACTACCATCCTATTTTGGTGTCAATAGCGTAGGAACAGCACACAGACGGAGACTTTATATTGGATAAAACCGTGATCAAGTAAGTCCTAGACTTGCCGTTGAATCTCTTGATGCTCGGTTGGGCTCATGTGGTAGGCTGGCTGGTTTGGAAACGAAGCACCTGAAGGTATTGTTAGACTTGGTTTGTAATCTCTATTTATTTTTATGATTGGTCTTTGACCACGACATTTAAAAACTTGTAATGTTTTAGATTTACTATGGTTATTTGTGAATTTGATAAAATGATATTAAGCCGAATTCTAAAATAATAAAGATTAGATGTTTTTATATAAGATAGGCACCTCCTAAATTAATAAAGAAAAAGAAAACAAATTCTAATAGAAAAAATAAAATAATTTCTAATAGGAAAGGAAAACCCAATCCTTATTGAAAAAGAAAAATTAAAACACATATGCATAATTAAAATATCCTTTATGTTCTTATATAAAAACTTTATTGAGAAGATAGCAAAACATTGTCCAATGCTGCCAAATGAATGTGTTCTGTTTTTCTTTTTGTGAGATTGGGCCAAGGGCTTAAACTTAAATTACAAATTACCCGACCCATTCTAACAACCCAAACACTTCGGCCCATATTAACGCACGTTTCACACACGGCATTACACTCAAAACGTGCGTTTAACCTCTACTAAACAAAACGCAGAGTCTTCTTACACGAAACGCAATTTTCCGTTCCTATTCATTCAGCTCGCGCCTTTTATATACCCGGCCATGCTCTGATATAAAAGTTTACGTCTGAAGCTACATAACAGTAGCCACTACACCAGCGATAGCTGGGGTTTCCAGGTCGTGTTCTTCAAGCTCCACCATAACACACAAGGTAGCAATAATCTTCCACCCCAGAGTCCTTGTTTATTTACCTCCGTGCCATCGCCTTCATCACAGTCTTCTTCAACCTCCTCAAACACTAGTGTTTTTTTTTTTTTTTTTTTTTAAAAAAAAAAAGTTCTGTTGCGCAAGTTCTTCACTGAATCTGATTTTACGCCCTTGAAGCCTGATAAATTTACGTTTCTGCCATCGCATTTGCGCGAGGTTTATAATTATGGTTTTGCTTTGCAGCGTCTTCAACGGCGAGAGCTTCAGCTGAAACTCCGGACCGTACCTCAAGACCGGGGTGCGAATCGTGGTTGCCGGGGACAGAGGCACCAGGAAATCGAGCTTGATTGCAACGGCAGCGGCGGAGAAATTCCCAAGGAATGTGCCGCCAGTATTGCCGCGGACGAGGCTGCCCAAGGATATCTTCCCCGACCGCGTGCCATCACGATCATAGACACTTCGTCTCGGTATGCTCTATTTGGTTGCTTAGAAAATGTAGGAAAAGAGAAGAAAGGAAAGGTGTAATTATGATGTTGAATGCTGAATGTTGCCTTATATCGTGTGAGATTCGGTTTATTCTTGCTTTATTTGAAATCTCTGTTTGGTTACTGAGACGAAAAAAAAAAATTGACTGACAATGCTCTTCTACTCACGTTAAAGACTTTTAGTATGTCTTGCAGATTAGTGATTTTGAATGTCATAAAGGCCATTAGCTTCTCGCACTGGATCAAATGCCCAATAAAAATGATTATAACGTAGTCCATTGGAGGCAGTCCCGTTTAAACTAAGGTCTTTGAACTCGTGGTCATATTCAGTGGTAGTGTAGTTTCTCGCGGTGGCCGGAAGGCAAATGCATGGCGCATGTGTCTCTCCCTTATCATTAGATTTGTGAGGTCCACCATTAATTTAGGTGGGATCTACATAAGTTTACAAATCTAATGATTGATTATAAAAGAATATGGACTAAATATGAAAAACTTATTGATATCTAACATTTCTCAATGTAAAATTTGTTCAAAACTTGAGAAGTTAAATTAGAGCCGTCTATTATTTTTATAACACCTGTCCTGTGTTAAAATATATTCAATTTTGATTTTATTTTATTTATTAAAATTAATGCTAATATATTCCGATAATATCAAATGTCACACAATATATTATTTTTACATAGAAAGGAAAGTTAGTTATCATGATGAGGTTCAATAGGAGTGTGTGCAAGTGGAGCAATAAGTTCCAAAGGACGTTGAACTGAATACCTTGTCCAATTAATTAAGAGAAGTGTTACACTTTTCTTTTTAAGGGTAAATATATTATAAATCTTTCAACGTGTTAAAATTAAAAACTCTCAAAACTTTTTATTTCAACTTTTTACTCACTTGGTTAATTGAAAAGGCTAATTAACTCATACGGTTACAAAGGTTTAATGTCAATCAGTCCCAAACTAAACGCACCGTTTTATCATGTCAGCATATTAATTTTTTATTAATTTAATTTAAAAATTAAATCTTTTAAAACAAAATTTGAAGGGGTGACCAGAAAGCCACTCTTAACCCCTATGGGGGTGGTCGCAAGCCACCCCTAGGGGGTTAGGGGTGGTCGAAAAATCACCCCTAGCCCCTTCGGGGTGGCCGCAAGCCATCGCATAGGGGTTATGGGTGGCTTTCAGGCCATCCCTTCAATTTTTTTTTTAAAAAAAATTTAAAATTAAATTAATAAAAAATTAATATGCTGATGTAGTAAAATGGTGCGTTTAGTTTGGGATTGACGGGCGTTAAATCTTTGTAACAATATGTGTTAATTTGCATTTTCAATTGACCAAGGAGTAAAAATGTGAAAAAAAAAAGAAGAAAAGTTTATGGAGTTTTCTGTTTTGACGTGTTGACTTAAGAATTTATAATATATATACCCTATTTTTTATTTTTGCAAAAGGTAGTTCCTAAATGATGTGTCACCAACTCATGAGATGGTGACACGTCATTTAAGAACCAACTTTAACAAAAAGAAAATATTTGAAAGTGTAACATTTTTCAATAACCTCGATTTTCTTAGCTAAGAGAAATAATCTGAAATATCCATGTTTTAGTGACATGTCAAAATGGCACGTCACTCTTTTTTGACGTATCTAAATGACACGTCAATCTTTATTGACCTGTCATTTTGACATGTCAAGAAAGAGCGACATGGCATAATTTGCCACGTCACTAATGTGTATAAATTAAATATATTTTTTTAAAATAAATCAAATGTAAATTTAGCAACTTGTCATTAATTGACATGTTGCTATTTATTGACGTGTTGAATTTGCCACATCACTAATTTGTGACGTGTGAACTTCAACACGTTGCTAAAGTTGTTATTGACGTGGCACTAAGTAACACGTCACTAAATAGTGATGTGGCAAAAAAAAAAAAGAAAAAAAGAGGAGGTTACTGTAGACACGTTACTAAATCCTTTTTTTTTTTTTTTTTGGTAGTGCCAAGTCAGCAAAAACTCACCGTTTTGGATGATGCCAAAACAGTGAGTTTTGATCCTATATGTCCGCTGCCAAAACAGTGAATTTTTTAATTTTGGAGGATTGACTCATAAACTTATCATATATATATATATATATATATATATGATGTGGCACAAAAACCACAACCACATTCCCGTAAACTGTCTGTTGGCATCATGACAGTTCAAGCCTCTTCAATCTCTCTTTCCACCAAGCTCGGCAAAAATGAAAGAAGGGAAGATAATCGACGCACCAAAACATCTACGTCTATTTGATAACATGTTTTCAGAGGAATTTCATGTTTTTGTTTGATATAATTTTGTGATACGACGTAATATTAAACAGCAAAATAAAACTGTACTTTCTCTTTCTCAATCAAGTAAGTACGATCGAAAAGATGTCATAAGTTGTTTCGTTACATTTTCTTCCAAATGTCTAACGTTCGTCAATCACTTTTAAAACTCACTGTTTTGGCATGTCAGCTTTTTGTTCCACCTCACTTTAAAATATTAATTTAATTAAAAAATTAAAAAAAAAATAACAATAATAATAATAATAATAATAATTTGAAGGGGTGACTAGTGGTGGGTGAGCTCTCAAAGAAAACACGTCGAGCGAGTTCCCCATAACATCAAACGACACAACGTGAACCCGGCCAATTTCAGACATTAATATCACTACGTATATTTTTGTGATATCGGGTTGCCTTTCCCCATTTTTGTCTATTGTATATATATATCCTCCACCCCTTACTCGCATTGTTCGGTTTATGTTTAGCTCTGTTCCTGTTCGACATGTCACACACTTCATACCAGAAGACTGTTCAGTGGCTCTCTGGTATATCCAGCCGAGTGTTCAGAATATTACCTGCCGTTAGATTACATGATGCTACTGTGAACCAAGTGCAACCAGCTGTACGTGCAACAAGTGCAACAAAATGATGCTGCCACCTCACCCTTCCCTGTATGCACTGATCTTCCTCATCAATGCCAAAAGAAGTTAAAGTTGTTGACACAAGTCATATTTAAGATATAATTAGAAACTTTCCCATATGAGAATTCTTTAACATTATTATTATTTTGAGATATCTGCCCAAAACAAAAACAAAAAAAAATAAAAGAGAAAAATTTAAAGTAAAGACTTTTGATTCATAAGACGGAATCTCCACTAATGGATCTAGTAAAGGACAAGGTAGGATTCCTTATGCCTCCCACCCAAAAAAAAAAAGAAAAAAAAGTGGGGTCCTTTGACAGAAATCAATGCCAAAAGAAGTTAAAGTTGTTAACACAAGTCATATTTAAGATATAATTAATTAATTGAATTGCCTTTGAATAATCTGTAGCCGGACACAAGCCGGTCTACAAGCCACAAATCTTATGACAAAAGAGTTCAGTGAAGAATATACAATTGATTCATAAAAAGTATAAAACACGTCTTTTTTGTGGAAGATCAAACACTCGTATTATTTTAACCTTCATATCAGACAACAAAATATTCCCAAATGAAAAGTCGTTGGTGCTGCTACATTACATGGCTGTCAATGTTAAGAGTAGTGATCTAGCTGTTGAAGATAAGGCAGCTTGACCAGTGCTGCGCTTTACACTTTTGTGAGTAAACACTAATTACACCAGGTGATGTGTCCCTTAATATTTAAAAAGAAAAATTAAAAATAATAATATTTTTCTTTTTTAAATCATAAGTAACATACCACCAAATATAAATACTGTTCATTCACAACGGTGGAGATACTTGCATAAGAGCACAAGTAGCAAACTCTTTATAGCTCATTCTCTTTCTTATATTTAAGAAAAATCTAAAAGAAATCACAAAAAAGCATCCACATCAGAAACCCTAAATATAACCAACATCAAAAGGCATTTACAATGTTTTCCGATGCCTAATGTATTATTAAATTATAAAAAATTGATTATCTCTCCCATCTCCTTCACATGTTTCAACAATTCTCTCTCCCCTCTCCTCTCTCATTGGTTGCAATGATAAAAAAAAAAAAAAAATTTAATTCATCTAAGGAAAAATAAGAGAATCTATTATGAAATATTTTTTTTAAAGAGAATAAAAAAGTAATTTTATTCTCAAAATTAATTAAAAAAAAATAGTTGAAAAATTGCTGCTAGTGCTCTTACACTTATATTCGTCTGGACAGACGTGGAGTGCAAGGCAGGATCAAAAGTCTATGTCACGGCCTTGTTGGTGTTAGATTTAATACAAGTTGCAAGTGCATCGTTCTAGATTGGGGTGAGTAATGCCGTAATGGTGCATACTTTCTTTTCTTTTCTTTTAATTTATTTTATAAATATTTTATTATTATTTTAATGTTGATGTGAGTGTAGGTGTAGCCCAAAACCAAAAGTGTCCCGAGAAATGTCTTTTGGTATCATGTCAATTCAAGCCTCTTCAATCTCTTTTCACCAAGCTCGACAAAAAAATAATCCATTGAATATTCATTCAATTGAATCCAGTTGAGTGCAAGTCATTTATTATTATTATTATTTTTTATTTTAGAATACACATGCAAAGTTTATATTGTATTTCACACTTATATATACAAAACATATGCCCTAAAGGTTAGTAATTAGGAGGAACACTCAATTCTATTTGCCTTCATTCGCACATCAATATAAATAGAACGTCATAGAATAAATACTATTGTCAGTCAATTTAAATAGTAAATGTATTTGTGCGAATTTCAATCTGTTCTTTTTTAGCCAAATATTGGTGCGTGTGTTTCCATTTGGTTTATGTGGGGCCAAATATTTTTCCAGGTTGTTTGGCAAACAACATCACTAACCCCAAATGCTATTTATTTTATTCTTCAAAAAAATTAGATAAAACTTTTTATCAGGACCATTTTAATAACACATTTTTTACAACCCTAAATCAATAACCGATATATAAGCAAAAACATAAGAAGTGCACAAAAATAAGTTGGACCAAAATACACTAGATTTTAGGGTGGTAAAATCTTAAAGGGTTAATTTTCTACTTCTAGGTTTTATTTTTGAATCCAAAAACAAGTTTTGAGGCATTAGAAACGGGTTTTGGGCGTTAGAAACGGATTTTGAGTCATTAGAAACAGGTTTTGGTGAATTAGAAACGGGTATTGAGGCATTAAAAATGGGTTTTGAAGCAGGTCACGGCCGGCGGGGTTTGTGGTGTTTTGGCCTGGGTCTTGCCGGCAACGGTTTTTTTTTTTCCCTCTCTAATTTGGTGTGATTGTTCTCACCTTTATTTTTTGCATTTTTCTTAAATTGATGATGTGTCACATAATAATTAGAGGCTGCAAAAGAGGTGTTATCAGGATAAACATGATAATAGAGACTCTCAAAAAATTAACATCAAAATATTTTAACTTTTATATTACATTATTTACTTTGTATTATTATAAAAATAAAAAATAACTACAAAATAAATTTCTTTTATTTTTTAATACATTTTTTTTATTTTTTTATACCAATTATTATTTTATTTTATTTTTTTTTAGGTGAATGTTCGAGGGTTTAACAACCCTCGACGTACATCTTTTTGAAATTTTTGGACAGAGACGACAAGCGATAATTCGGTGGGCCCAAATGAATGTGTATGGCCAATCGATTGTAACAATCACATTTATTCAAATTATTTTTATGCAGATCCTTGTCAGACCCAAGTCATCTATTGAATTTGAATAGCCTTGAGTGTCAAAGCCGGAAGCTTCCAAGGAGCCAAATGATTGGATGAGAAAGTATCGGTTTTCCGATGTGAAAGAAAGCTCTTACCTTTTTAAGTAAATGGTCTTTCTAACAGTTTGCAAGCACAAACTTCGTCACTTGAGCAGTTGACCTGTTTCCAAGCTTCAATTATTCCTCCATAATTTTCAAGATAGTAAAAATGCGGGCAAAATGAAGTGCACCACCTATTTGTTAAAAGTTGTAAGGCCTTCACTACTCGGTCTAAAGATATTTAATGGTATCAGTAACTGTAAAGACATAATAACATCATGCAAAAATGATATTGCAAGAAAATGGTATTTCATTTTTAGAATGGACGGATGACAGTTATGAAATTGAGAGAAAATGTAATAGAAGGGGTTGAAGACACCTTTTTGACCAGCCACACGCATTATGTGGATTCTGTGACTTATTTTGTATTTTTTGTATTTTTGAGCCACTCATTCTGTGACTTATTTTGTAAATTGTATATATAAATATATTTTTCTTTTGATTAGTATGATAGGCTGCACATGGCCGGATTTTTTATTTTTCCTTGATTAATGTATTACTATTATTGGTATTGCTCGATGGTTGATCATCTAGTACATATTTGTTATCTTGGTCCACACGCATGATTAATTTATTTCACCTTCAGATGCCTAATTATATCTGTGATCCTGTCCTCAGTTCCCATTGTTTTCTTGATAACAAAGAAAGTTGATATAATTTTTGGGTGGAATTTATTTTTGAAAATCAATTTAGAAAGAGGTGTTCAAGAGCTTATATACATACAACAACGCTTCATGACCGACGTTCGCGGTGACTCACTTTATCTCACACACCGCTCTTTGGTCATGACTCGAATTCATGGCATAGTACTCGACTTTGATACTAAATAATACAAACTTTAATTATAACTCAGACACTTAGACATGCAAAGACGGTTAACTAAGCTTTCACTAATTATAAGAGGCATTTGACAATTATTCTTAATTTGTATCCTCTGGAAAGCTTCAACATATATTTCATGTGAACCTACCAACATTTGGGGTTGTTATAAGGTAGAGGATGAGCGGAAGGCGTCATGCAGCCAAGTTTTGCAAGTTTTTATATTTTTTACATGTCGAGAGGAAAAGAGAAAAAAAAATGAATTCAAACTAATAATATTTACTTATAAAGTATGATTTTCAGCCGATTAAACTAACTCTTGAGAACGGAGTTTCACAAGGTTAATGCACTTCAAAAGTGCATGACTGATAATCAACCGTAAGGAGAGACGACGTAAGGCATTACGTACAGCTGGGCCAAAAAATTTAAAAAAGTTGTAAAAGTGTTACCGGTTCCTTCTTTTGGTTAATGGAGAGGATGTTACTCCTTTTTAATCATTAAAATGCAAGAATTTAATAGAAAAGTATAACATATTTAATGCCAGTGTCCTTTTAATATTGTGCCACTCAACTAGACTTTGGAAATTGGAAAGAAAGAAGGATGAAAAAGAAACGCGTCCATTCCTTAATTTGGACGATTTGGCAGGAATGAAAGATGGTGCACCATGAAAATAAGATGCGGATCCTCCGTTCTTATTTCTTTTCCGATAATAAGGTGTGAAAAAGGATTTTGTTGGAACTAATTATTCATATTCTTTCAGGCATAAAGAGTAATATTAGAAGACTAGTAATTGGCCGAGTAGTCAGAGCAAAGTCAACGGAGCGAAGCGATGTCCACGGAGCAAGAGTTTTGGAGATTTCCAAAATACGTCCATACAATTAGAATTTTTCTATATATATGTTATGTTTTAACCTTGAATAATTAATAGAAAAATACAACCGGCCGCACTCTCTGTGGATGTAGGCATATTATCGAACCACCTAAATCTGTGTCTCGACTCTCTCTTAATCTCTTTTTTTGATTCCATATTATTTATCATTGTTGTACACGGTAACAACAATTCTTACTTATAATTTTTTTCCTGTATGTATAATTAAAATGATAAAAAAAATAAAAAGAATAGAAAAAAAAAATAAAAAAAGAACAAGCAGTGTGTACCAGTTTGGAATAACCTCCTTCCACTGCTTTGGCACAATGAAAATGCCTAAAAGACTAGCTAGGTGTGGACTAGTTTTTATGTTAGAATAATATTAATTGAATGACTAAATTTATTATTTTTTACTAACTTAAACTTTTGAAATAAATAGTAATTTAATATAATATTATAATAGAAGTCTTGAATTGGAATTAGTTTGTCACCATTTGAGTTAAATATTTTATGATAATGAGTTGATGCTGTACTTGGTTGGTGACAATTAATGTATATGGTAACTATTTTATTTGGTGTAGACACTCTTTTAACTGAATTTTATTTGGTTGTGATGATATTTTTATGAAATACTTAATATTTTATTTGGTTGAAAAACGTATTAATTTGATAATAGTTTCGGTGATTTGGCATGCAACAGTTCACGTACGTACGTATTTGGAAGTAGTTCTCATGTCTTTGCTGATCGAAGCCTCCTTCAGGTTCCTCTCCCTTTTCCCACCAATTGAATAAAAAAAGGAAACGAAAGCCTTGACTCACCACTTCACAAACTCCCCAATATATAATCCCCCCTAGACTTCATTCAATTCCGTCCTTCCCCCAGCTTTCCTTTATTTCTCTCCCCATTTATTCTCTCATTCTCTCCCATTCCATAGCTTGGCAAAATGGCCGACATCAGCTTGATCAATCATCCTTCAGAAAGGTTAGATAAGCTTCTAGGTTTTTCTATCTCTGTGAGCCATCACGAGGTCTACCAGTTCATGTCTTGTAATACTTCAGTAGTATTCTTTTTATTTTCTTTTATGAATAAGATGTTAAAGGCCTTACTAATGATCAGAGAAATGTCTCCGGACTTTAACCTTTCACTCTTTAAATAAACTGGACTAATTATATCTTATAGATGAAAATGGTGAAATATTTCAAGGGGGAAACTACTAAAACTTTGCATTTCTATTTTTTTGTGCATAGTGCAAGTGAGCAAGGCCGGAATGGGCAACGTAATATTGTCCCCATCAATTTCCTACCTGTTCTCCAAATTCTCCTTCCACTGCTTGTCAACCTCGTGCAAATAAAGTATCAAAACACACAAGCTACTCTATTCGGCACGAAAGGTACAATCATGTCGTGTTTCATTCTAGCGGTGCTCACAAAATTTTACGCCAAAAATTTGCAGGAGAAAATCCAAACAAATCCGAACATGAACTACCTGATCCCTATCATTAAACTTGTTGATCAGATTTCGGGTTTCGCAGCCTATGGTATATTACTATGGATCCTCCTTCCTCCCTTTTGGTGGTGGACCATTTTCTGTGCAGGTGCATTATTCAACTTCATGATGATATTAATCGCCTCGTACAAGCAAATTTATAAGTCACTCCATGGCATATCATCTCGAGTATTCAACAAACTACGTGATGCATTCCAACGGATTTGCAATCGAACTCAGCAAGCATTTGATGAGAACTCAGTGGAGCAAGAGGGCAAGCACGGTTCTTCATCTAGGGTCCTAATTGAGAACTCGGTGGAGCGAGAGGGCGAACACGGTTCTCCATCTAGGGTTCAAATTGTTTGACTACTCTAAGGTATGAAACATTTTGATAACTTGCTCGTTTATAAAAGTGATGCAGCGTAGGATTATGATGAACAAGAAATACAGCAAGTAGAAGGGATAAATATTCTTAAGATTGTGAGATTATCAACAAATCAAAAAAATCTTCATAAAACGATAGATGCTATCTAGGGTTTAAAAGAAAATCGTGAAAAAACTCACCGTACCTCTGAATGTTCTTATTGAAGAAAACCAAATAATAATCATAAGCTATGTTCTAGGGTCTATAGAACATGTTTATATAGGCCCTACTTACAATCCTACTAAAACACACAATTAAAGTCTGTTTCAACCACAATTACGAAGGCCGTTCGGACGGGACGTAACTCTATCCAAACGAGAATGGACATAAAGCAATAAAAGATGTAGAGTAACATAGGCATCCGGATAGTCTCCAAACGAGGACGTTGGACGAGGCTCTCAGGTTTAGGCTCATCCGGACGTGTGTCAGACAAGCTCCAGACGAGGTCTCTCGTGTTTGGGTTCGTCTGGGTGTGCGTCAGACGAGCTCTAGACGAGGACTCTCGGTTACTCATGTCCGGACGGCTGCAGCTCTCCGTCTATTCATTTTACCATTTACATGAGCAATCTCAAGTCTAGTACATGTCATTGTGTACATTAAACAACCAATAAGTACTCTAACATATTCTAATTGGTCTACAACTCTCCCAGTAGTAAGATAAAATTTCATGCTAGCATCAAAAAGTGTTGTTTCTAATTTATAACCTAAAAAAAAATCGGATTTTTTTAATTTTTTTTATACAAAGGATTTTTTTTTTAAAAAAAAAATTTTAAATTTGCCACCCTTTGGATTTTGTTTTTTTTTTTTTTTTTCCCTAAGATTTTTAGTATTTTTTGTTTTTATTTTTTTAAGTGTAGTTTCTTCTTTGGGGGAACATTGACAATTTTTTGTTGTTTGGAGGGGACATTATCACAATTGAAAGTTTTGTGGATACATTATTAATTGAATGGTAGTTTGAGGGGGGTATGTAGACTTTCCCCTAACAATAATAATAATAATAAAAGTTTTCGTTTTGTCCTCATGGGCCAGTTCATCTCAGCAAAATACATAACATTAGAAATTGAATAATATAGATAAGAACATATATTTTATCTCTTACAGTACATTGAACATTTCAAAAATACTGATAGCCGACTCACAATATTAATACATGATATTGCTAGTTTAGCTATGTTAAATAAGTAAATATATATAGGACCATTTTTCTATGTTGAAAAACTCACAGATATTTGTAGCACCAAAAAAATAAAAAATAAAAACTCCACAGCATAGCTAGCTAGAGCAACAAAGATGATGAATATGTTTGTATAGATAATTATACCTTTGCCTCTGTCACTGTGTGTGCGCCCTTGCTGCATAGTTCAATTAAGCCTTGAGTGGCTTTTTATTATTTTGTTTTTGATGAACATCTTCCAAGTAATATTGTTGTAAGATTATTCTCTGCATGCAGTGTACCTGTGTAAGTGCATAAAATTTCTGGGATTCCACATTTTCATGGTGGACTGTTAAATAAAATATGTGAGTCGGATGCATGGGTACGTAACTCTTTGGGAAAAGTCCACTGCTTGCTAGTCTACTATATACATACTACCTGATTCGTTTTTTTTCAAAACTTTAGATGGGACAATGTCTCTCCATATTATTATTACCATGGTTAGGGGTAATTCGGTTATTTATTTTTGTTTAATAACTTTAAAACAACCATGGGTGGTTTGGTGAGGGCGTGGTCGAACCACTCTTAGTTATTCATTTAGGGTTGGTGAACCATGCATTCATTGTCAACGTCCCTCAAATGGTCATGGGTAGTTCAAGTACTTTAATATATGGTCGAAAGAGGTGGTTAAACTAGTTCAAGCTATTTTAGGGTACTTCAGCCACCCTAGACCAATCAATAGTGATAGCCAAACCATCCTTTGGCCTTAGTATAGTTTGGTTTACCCTCATTTGGCCCAAAAAAGCCACCTAGATTTTTTGTTTCGGTTTTATTTTATTTTATTTTTTTAGTAATGGATTGGTATTTTTGTTGAGAGCGATACTAACAGCATTTCTCATTTGGTAAAAAGTTTTGTTGTGAATCTTTTGCTTGAATAATAATAAAAAGTTATTGATATAATATTAAAGTAAAATAAGGTTTGAATTTTTTATGTGAAAAAAGTGAAAATATTTGAATCTAACATTAAAAATATGTCATAACTGTGAGCGGTTTATATAATGTTGGACCCAAACTCATAAGCTAAAGTTTTTGGGTTGTGTGGTATTTCAACCTTATGGGCTAACTAAAAAACCTAGGTTGGGGAAAGAAAAGAAAGGAAAAAAGTTCCACAAGAAACCTAGCTAGTCAAATGTAGTGATATTCATAAGGTTAAAATTGTTTCAATGAATGATTTCCTACTAGCTAGGCCATATGTTGTACATAAAGATTAAATACTTTATAACATTCTGAACTAATTCCTCAACATTTTTTTTTTCTTCTTGATTTCAGGCATCAATTGCGGTTGGTGAGAAAAAGAATTTGGTGTAGTTATTATATACGTGGGCCCATATTCAGCAATATCCTACAATAAGTCATAATATTGTAGAAGGATGATTAAATATTATGGCATAAGAACATGCATACCCTACCTATCCGTCCCTGAGATGATGAAACTTTGCAAACTATTTTCCACTTTACCCTTTTATCTTTCTCCTTTACTAAAACCTGTCCTTCTGCTAGCTTTCTTACTGTAATTCTATGATCGCAAGTGTGTGCTATATATGCTATGTCTTAGTGGTTGATATGTCTACAATGGTTTAGTTGGTTTGGTTGAATCAATCTCTATTTTGTTCTACCACATCAGATTGTTCAAATCCAAACCCTTGACAAGTATACAATATTCTAACATATAACCTATAAAACTCCTTGTACCCGAATCAAAATAGTATCAAGGTAAGGAAACACAAAACTACAATTTAAAATTTTGATAAGTTTGTAAAACCCCCCACAGGAGAGTATGATAAGATCGAATATGCAGATTTCAACAAACCCAATTGTGTTTGTTGATTACTTTGAAAGATTGTGTTCGCATGAAGATAGAAACTAAAACACAAATCAATTATGTGTGCAGATACAAGATTCATCACTAGTAAAAACAATTTCTTAGAGAGATCAGAGACTTACCTGACCCTTTCTTCTTTACGAGTCCTCTGATTGTGCATATATGGTAGTTTCCTAGGCAGTAGTAGTAGGCACACACGCAGAGTGCAAGGTATATAAGAGACAAAGTTAGTTGTCGGTCTCGGTGTTGGGTTTAAAAGCACGGACCCAATGTCGTGCGCGTGCAAGACAAAGTCTCAGTCCCAAGAGAAAGAAAAGAGAAAAACGCTTATTTCGAGACCAAAATCTTATGACGTATCCACAACGGATCTATTTTCTTCCACCACCGTCGCCCAATTGAGCACTTTTTTTGTTTTTTTTATTCTACTTTTTTGACTTAAAAGAAAACTGTTGATCACTTTAAAAGATAAAAGGGAAGCAAAAGTCATATTTCTAGTATTAATTGCTCCCCTAGTAATATTGGAATATTACGTGGAGAAATGATTATTTTCTTCTCATTGGTCCTGATCCGTCATACTCGATCTTGGAAATTTACCACTTAATTTGTGAGATCCGTCTCTAGCAATTATGTCACCTACTGTTTAGCGCTATGATTTTTTTTCCTCGTCTTTTTCTTTCTCTTGGAAGCATAATAATTTTTTAAAGAACCAACCTGAGGGAAAGGATGCCTTTTTCATTTTCCAGCTGCTGTAGTGAATGTTTTCTTGTTGCTTCATTCAGTTCATTGCCTGGTCAGTTGCCATAGTAATAAGAATATGTAGATGCTATTTGTAATGTGTATGTACATAATTCATTTTAGTTAGTGTGTTCTAATTTAAATCCGCTCATACAGCTCTGGTTAATATATGTTCTTCAATTACATCTGTTCAGACGGGAATTCTTCCAAGGTTTATATTATTTCCCGACAGGGGAAAGAGTAGTTAAAATCTAGTAATATATTTGCTGACAACACAAGAGGAGGAAATTAAAAAGATCTAAACTTGCAGTATGAAAAGAAAGAAAATACGACTGGATCGTTAATATCTAATAGAAAAGGTTTAAAAAGAAATTAAAAAAAAAAAAAAAAACTCCAGCAGAAAATTTGCAGAGAGAGGCTAAACACGAGTATTTACAGAGATACAAAGATTCATCACAACTACTACCAAAACTAATAATTTCTTTGAGAGAGAGAGAGAGAGAGTTACCTACCGAAGCCCTTGAAGCATTTCTCCATGATGAAGCTTATGGAATATGAGCTTCAGAAGACTTTTATAATAAGGAGGTTCAGAAATCAACGTTTGGCTATCACTTCTGGTCGGCTTTGTGCATAAAAGTCATGTAAACGAGTTTTGTGCTCATGATTTTCTTTGGAAAGATTTATGTGAGTAGGCGAGAAGTATTAATCCAAAAATTGAAAATTAAAAACTTCTATATGAAGAAAAAGAGGAGAATTTGAAGTTTGTCCCAATTTCAGCCCATCGGAATTTGGACACATTGTGGGTAAGATAAATCTACCAAAACACTGGGGATCACAAATAGTTCGCCATGTTAATTGGGCTCCAATCAGTAGGGAATTATAGGCCACACAAATCTCACGTCTTACGATTTGGTTTAGGTGTAGCTGTTTTTGTTTAGGGTCCAAATTTAACATCCATCAATTGTTGAAATACGTAGTCTAATATTATGCACATTAATTCCAGGCGGCGAGTGTCTAGAATCTACAACATATTATGCACAAAATTGTTATTCATCAGAGGATGTCTGATCTCAATCAAAATCCAAAATCATGAATTATTTCTGTTGAGGAGTACTAGGTTTACAAATAAATTTTATAGAAAAACTTTTACAAACTGATGTGGTACAACATGATTAGGTTTTTCAAAATTTGAACTTATTTTATATCCAATCATGTTATACCACATCAGTTTGTAAAAAATTTTCTGTAAAATTTGTTTGTAAGCCTAGAATTCCTCATTCCTTTTAGGTCTAAAATCGGTCACATGAAAAGCTCCTCGTTAAGCCCTCCACTAGCATGGTTGATGGTTTTGGGCACTCCCTTTACTCAAAGGATATCTTCCCATCCCTTCATTAAGATGAGCAAACTAATTAAAGCTTAGAGCGAGGCCTATGCGTCTGCTTTGATAGAAACTTCAATGTTTAAGTTAATTAGTATTGCCATTAACAATTATTACATAATTGAAAATGTCTTTAAAAGAATAATAATAATAAAAAAGTTAAAGCTAAAAAATAAAAAAAATAAAAATGCGTTGAGATCCGATATGAGGCTAAAAACTTGTTTGAGATTGCATTTGAGAAATAAAGCCTTAAAGTTAAAATGCGCTTTTTGGCGAAAGCTTCATTTTTAAGCTTTTGTCAAAAGTGCGTTTTTGTCATTTTTAGGCTTTTTGGACTTTTAAAAGCGCTTTTAATTTTTTTACCAAACGACTACTTTTTTCTTCAAACGGACTTTTCGAGTGTTAAACACACTTTTAGGCTCGTCAAACTCAATCCCGAAAGGCCATAAGAGCACTCCCACTTCTCAATTTCATGGATTTGTTTCAAGAATTTGAAACTAACCAAAAGAAAACTAAGCATTATAAAACAAAATTTTAAGTTTCATATTAATTAAGTCATGCTTTAGAACAAAGAAACTCTCACTTGACTAGGCTCAAGAGTTGCGGTAGCTAGGCATAGTTTAAAAGAAAATACATGGACTTTACCCAAAGAAAAACCAGCAAAGAAGGAAACCGCTCAGAGATAAAATTATATTTTTAGAATATCATAAATAATTCAGTACACTATAATATTCAGAAATTCAATATTCTGTTTAATCATGCATTATGTCGACATGCAAATTAGTATGGACTTAGAGCATATTTGGAATTGTGTTTAAAAAATATAGCTTTTAAATCAAAAAACGATTTTTGACAAAAATTTTATTTTCAAAAGTGCGTTTTGACTATTTGTGGGCTTTTTAGACACTTAAAAGCGTTTTCAATTTTTTTTACCAAATGAATACTTTTTTTTTTCATTTTTTTTTTTTCAAATAGACCTTTTAAGTGTTAAACGCCCTTTTAGATCTCTTAAATGCACACCCAAACATGCCCTTAATAAAATATTATTTTTACATGTTTTTTATTTGAATCAAAATTCTAACTCCTCGACTTGAGAATGTTCAACAATAAGAGTTATTTTAGCTACTCAAAAACTCTTCTTTTATTTTACCTACTCATTTTTTAATACAAACTTGAGTAGTTGACCACCTATTCTCTTTAAATAATTTTTTTTTTTTAATTGTTTTTTTTTTTCACCTTTCTCTCTCACACTCTCACGCACGGAGACACCCTTTTTCTCTCTATGGAATAGAACTAGAGAACCAGATTCATGACTTGGCCTTTTCTCTCTCTCTCTCTCTCACTCTCACTCTCACTCTCACTCCACGACCTTCCATCTGAATAGAGGAAGTGGGTTTGGGTCAAAAGGGTCCTCTTGTATGGCGTTGGAGATCGAAGAGCAAGATAAAGGGGATGGAGGGTTGATTGGGTCATTCGATTTCTTCTCATGCATTTTCTTGTTGTTGTTGGGATTTGATTTGATTGACTTGTGCTTTGGTCTTGGTTTTGGACGTATGTTTTGAGTGAAGGAATTGAATTTGGTATGTTGGTTTTGCGTATTTTTCTATGGTAAATGTTGGTGTAGACGAGCTAGTTTGGTGGTGGAGATGGAGAAGGTGCAACGGCAGAGTCAGTTTGGTGGTGGAGGTGCTGGTGCCTCTGTGGCGGTGGGTGGGCAATGGACGGCTTGGTGGCGGAGACGGAGAAAGAGAAGAAGAGAGAATAATAAAAAAATTCAACATGTTGCTACACTAGTAAACTTTGAAAGTTTATTGTAACAAATTTTTGAAAATTTTTCATTCTAAAAGATTGCTGAATAAAATAACACATAATAATTTAATTTAATTTATTTTGGTCGACCATGCATATCACCTCAATTTGGTTGCCGTCATTTTATTTTCAACTCTTCGATCTTGTGATATTTTATACCCTGAGTATTTTCATTAATGAACTCTCTTTAAAATTTAGCTAAAAGTTCACCTTTTTAAGTTTAATCGATAATTAACTTTTTAAAAGCACCACATAATAAACTCTCTAAATCTCATTATATTCTATTTAAATGTAATTTTTATTTAAAAAAACACTCACATGAAAAGAGAGAGAAAGGAAAAAAAATAAATATAAAAATGAGTGAGAGATAGTTTTTTATTTTTTATTTTTTTTTTAATATACAGTACAAATCCGACGAAATTATAATAAAAATGAGGGTTAAATACTCTTTTGCCTCCTCTGCTTTAACAATTCTATTTTTTGCTCCCGGAGTTTTGTTTTGTATCACAGTTGATGCCTCAGTTATGGATAAATTAAGACGGAAACGATACGCCCCAGTAGACTGTTTAAGGCTACGTGCATGCATGATTCTTTTTCCTTTTCTTTTTCTTTTTCTTTCTCTTAGAAGCCGCAAGATGGCGAAGCCCTAAGAAATTGAGACTTTTTCAAGATGGCGAAGCCCTAAGAAATTCCGCGCAGATGGAGCTTGCATGGAAATGAGCAATATCTTCGATTCAATTATAAAAGATTACAAAACTTCTATTTCGATTCAATTTAGAAGTAGAAGTTTTGTGAGTTAAGTAATGTTATACTCACGATTACAATTGGTTGACATATGTCACCATATACTTGGAACTAGGTCAATTACCAAAAAAAATTAATATCCGATCACATGACTTATGTCACCATAACTGCAGGCCCATATGTTTTCATTATTGTTGGCTTACAGAGAAAAGGTAGCAACGGTATACAACACAACAACACTAGAATTTAAAATTTTGACAAGTTTGTAAACCGGTTACCCACCCACATAAGAAATTCAATAATACTAATTTGAATTTCTTGTAGTACGATAAGAAATTCATATTAATTAACTGATAGCTATCAGGCCTCCAGCGCCCACCACAATCAATAATACTAATGCACCTCACAACAGTTAATCTATTTTTGCTGTCGAGACCATCTATATATATATATATAGAGAGAGAGAGAGAGAGAGAGAGAGATTTTGTCTTCAGGTTTAGAGATCTTCTTACATTAATTTTTCTTTTATATATGTGTTTGTGTGCACATAGAGATAGATAAATTAATAATGCCACAAGTCATTTTTGTGTCCCTCCAAAGATGAGGTGTCTTTTAAAATCACCATTGGGCTTGTGATTGATCATTATTAAATTTTAATCAAATGGTGATTTTAAAAGCCACCCCATCCTTGGAGGGACACAAATAGAACATAAAAGAGACTTTTAGAATTACTCATAAATAAATGAGTAATTCTAGAAGTCCTTTTTATGTCACTCTTGAGTCCTTTCAAGAATGATGTGGCTATTAAAATCACCATTTGATCAAAATCCAATAAAAATCAATCACAAGCCCAATGGTGATTTTAATAACCATATCATTTTTGGAGGGACTCAAGAGAGCCACAAGAGGGACTTGTAGCTTTACTCCTAAATAAATAGATGATGGGTTAAGAGTAATTCTATTAGTCACTCTTGTGTCACTTTGGTGTCCCTCAAAAAATGAGGTGGCGTTTAAAATCATCATTTGATCAAAATCAGATAATGATCAATCACAAGTCCAATTGTAATTTTAAGAGTCACATCATCAATGAAAGGACATAAGAGAGACTTGTAACATTACTAGATAGGCTAGCCTCAATTTAAGCCAGGTATATATATATATATATATATATATATATATATATATATATATAATCTCTTTGATTTTTGAAAATAGCATTTCATATGATTGAATAATCCCTATATCTCAGTAGCATGGCCGGATGATTCGCTAGGCTAATTAGGCGGCTGCACAAGGCCTCAATTAGTATATAGTAGTATAATTAAAATTTTGTTTAACAAAAAAAAAAAAAAAAATCTTTTAAAGCCCTAATTATGATAAATGGTTAGTCAATGCTTTTTAATTAAGGCTCAATTATGATTAAAAAAAAAAAAGGAAAAAAAGGTGTAAAGTCTCGAACCCCCTTTAAACTACCATCAAATTTACAATTTGTTCACCTAATTTTTAATTGTGACAATTTCCCTACCAAGCTAACGAAACATTATCAATGTCCCCCAAATCCCAATGATAAAACTACCCTTAGTAAAATAAAAATAATAAATAATAAAACTTCTATAAAAAAAAACATAAAACTAAAAAAGAAAACATCAAATCCAAGGGGTGGCCAAATTTAAAAATAAAAATTGAAAATTCCCGTTTTTGTTTTTTGTTTTTTATTTTTTTTTCAAAGTTTAAAAAAAATTAAATTTCATCTAAAAAAAATAAAAGTTCATTTTTTTTAAAAAAAAAAAAAAAATTAAAATAGTCGGCTTTTTTTTTTTTCATAGAAAAATTTCTGTTTAAAAAACAATTAAACATTTCTCCTTAAAAAAAATAAAAATTTTAAAAATTGTTTTCTTTTAAATTAAAATTTTCGTTTTAAAAAAAATTAAAAATTATTTATTTTTATTTTTTTTCAAATTTATGGGGATATTTTTGTCTTATTGAGAAATTTATAGGGGCATGTTTATCTTTTTGCTAACCTTGGGGTACATTGATAATGTTTTGGTAATTTGGGGAGGAGATTGTCACAATTGAAAGTTTGGAGGTTACATTATCAATTGGGTGGTAGTTTGAAGGGGTGTGTAGACTTTTCCCTAAAAATAAAATTACAAAAAAGTTGAATCCCAAGATATTGAGACTTAATTTAGAGAAAAATAAAAAGTTACATTACTGCAGGCAACCTACAGTATAAATGATTTTGATTTTTTTTTTTTTTTATAAAAAAAAGCCTAAATGTAAAACTACTAAGTTCGTTCATTAAAATAATGTTTAGAATAATGTAAATTTTGTTTTGCCATGCATAAAAAAAAATTTATACGTACGTCAACCCAAAATATGTCATGCATGACGTGAATGATGAGAATAGTAGGTATAACATATACTAATTTATTTTCTGACTATTGAAAAAGAAAAAACAATTTCTTAGAAAGACATTTTATTTGAGCAAGTTTTTATCTATATAGAATAATAGATGCACAACCAAGAAGCTTAACCTTAATTATCGTGGTTGGATATGAAAAGCCTATATGAAGCAAAATCAAAGAATTGGTGCATATATATATATATATATATATAAGAAAGGAGAATTCTAGGTGCTTTCCTGGTGTTTATCTTATGTTCTTCTGATCTAAAACATTGTAATTGTAATTTAAATTTAAAAATTTAGGTTCATGAATCACAACATCAAAATTATAAACTATCTATTTAAAAGAAAAGAAGTTGACATTTTAAAAAGTAATACATTGTTGAATTTTAATGACGAAACTTCAAATTTTAAAGAGTTGCTAAAGAATATTATTCTAAAGCTCTAGTAATGAAAATCCAACAGCGAATTTAGTTTGAAAGAAATTTCTATCATATTAAAAGTTAGAATAAAAAGTTCATCTTTGTTAGTTCGGTAAACAAACTGACTCAGCAAGCAAATTTTATTTATTTTTATTTTTTTAATTATTTCCTCCATTGCTAATCAAGCTCATGGGACGTGCCATGTCATGGAATTAACCAGCTACGTATCGTACGCTTAGGGGTTGAATATTCCATATAAGAGTTGCAATATAATTTTTTTTTTTTTCTTCATAAAAATTCGTATTTCCATGTAAGAGTCTTTCTTACGGTGCAAGAGTCCTAGTCTAAGTAGGTCTTGTAAACTTTCTTTAAGAAGAGTTTGGAATAAAGTATTGGTAGATAATTATTGAGTAAAAATGAGGGCTTCAATTGTACGGTCTAGATTCCCTGCTCAAATTCATTTTGAGAATATTTTAGTTATACCTAATCCTTTTTGTTTTGAATTTGTAGGCCCCATGGGGCTAATTAGAGGCGTGATAAAGACACAAAAAAGAACTTTATAGAAGACTCTTGCACCGCAAGAAAGACTCTTACGTGGAAATACGACATTTTATGCTGACTAAGCTCTTACTTGGATATAGAACTTTATATCCAAGTAAGAGCCTAGTCAGCTACTTTTTTTAGACTATTTTATCGAAGAAATCTTTATCCTCTCATAACCTAGAGATAGGGCGGCTCATAGGGGTGCAAAGGCGGGCGGTTTTTAACCGCCCGCTAACCGCTAACCGCTATAACCGCCAACCGCCTAACCGTTTAACCGTATTAACCGCTAACCGCCTAACCGCCATAACCGCCTAGCGGTTAGCGGTTAGCGGTTATTGGGTCTATTAACCGTAACCGCTAACCGCTAACCGCCTTTTTATATAATATATTTTTATAATTATAATTATAAAAATATTTATACATATAACATAATCACTTGATCATTAAATCACAATTTTTTAAAAAAATAATTAAATCACAATTTGAGTATTAATATATTATCACTATAATTTATATGATTATATCATATAATCAATTAATCATTAAATCACAATTTTTTTTAAAAAATAATTAAATCACAATTTGAGTATTAATATATTATCACAATAATTTATATGATTATATCACATGAGATTGGTTATTAAATCATTTGATTATATAATAACAAATTATACATATATAATATGACATAACTCATAAGTATACTAATTCATACTAATACAACAATTAAATATCTAGAGACTTATTTCCAATATATGTTATAAACCTATAAGTCTATATAAGTCTACATATGTATATGAATAATATAAATGTATAATATCAATAGTTAATCATATGATTCAATGACAATTCAAATACTTTATTCAAGACTTCAAGTGAATCATATTATTAATGTACAATGATGATATTATTCGTATAATATCAAATTAAGTAATTGACATTGGATTAAACAATGACCAATGTGTTACTTATAAACATAATTTAAGTATTAATGTATTATCATTATAATTTTAGTAATTTATATATTATCACTATAATTGATATGATTATATCACATGATGACTTGATCATTAAATCATATGATTATATAATAATAAATAATACATATATAATATGACATAACTCATAAGTCATAAGTCTACAAGTTAATCATATGATTCATGTACAATGATAATCACAATTGATTCAATTGAATTAAACAATATATTACTTATAACTACAAGTCTACAATTTAATTAAAGCATTATTAGATACTTTAGGAATTTAGGATTTAGGAGTTTGAACATTACCATTTACCATTAGATATTAAGTTCAATTCAAAGAAAAAAAATTATAAGTAAATATGATAAGAATTTAAATAATTAATCATATGAATCATATGATATAATTTAATGAAACTATATGATTATATAATATCAAATTAAGTAATTGACATTAGATTCAACAATGTGTTACTTATAATCACAATTGAAGTATTAATGTATTTTTTGAACATTTTTTAGAAAAAGAAATTTAACCATTTTTTGAAAGAAAAAAAAAAAGAAAATTAACAATTTTGAACAATTTTGAATTTTATATATATATATATAATTGCTTATAGTTATATTATATGCATATTGAATAATATAAATGTATAAGATAAATATTTAACTATATGATCCAATTACAATTCCAATACTTAATCAATTATTCATGTACAATGACAATGACAATGTGATTCATATAATATCAAATTAAGTAATTGACATTGGATTAAACAATGTATTACTTATAACTACAATTGAAGTATTTTTGTTTGTTTGTAAGTTTATAAGATCAACACTTAATCATATGATCCAATGACAATTCAAATATTTATAGCAATTGGGCCCAAGAAGATATTAAAAATACAAGAAAAAAAATGAGGGTAAAAAAAAGCCCAAAAAAATAAGCCCAAAAAGCCCAAAAAAAAAAAGCCCAATTTTAAAAAAGCGGTTAGCGGGCGGTTATCTATTTCACTAACCGCTAACCGGCCACTAACCGCTAACCGTTAACCGCTAGGCGGTTAGCGGTTGCGGTTAGTGAAATTTACTAACCGCTAGGGCGGTTACGGGTAGCGGTTATTGCCACTAACCGCTAACCGTAACCGCCTTTGCACCCCTAGCGGCTCAATGTATTTGGGGGCCTTAAGCGAAATTTTGAAGTTAGACCTTATTTTTTTTAATATTTTTTTTAATAATATTATTATATTTTTATAATATTATTATTATTTTCATTCTCATTGTTGTTTCATGACTTTTAAGTTTAACTTTTAATTAGTTGCCAAAAAAAATTGATGTGGCATATTAGTTTTTTTTGGGTTAATTGGTCTTATTTTGCAATGGGCTTATTATATTGAAGCCTTATTTTAAAGGCCTTAAATTTTTATGAGAAAAAATTTTGGGCCTTATTTAAAAAAAAAAAAATTAGGCCTTGAGTTAAAATAAAATTAAAAATTTTTTTAGGCCTTATTAAAATATTTTTTTGGGCTTATTAAAAAAAATTTTAGGCCTTACTAACTGGGGGCCCTAGGCGACCGCCTTAATGGTCTAGCCATTGAGCCGGCCCTGCCTAGAGACCACACATGTGCACTCAAATTTAAAATCAACATTTATTCTAAAAGATTTATATCCTTAATATCTGTCATTTAGCTTTTGGTCATACTTGCTTAACTTGCTCTAGTTAATGCAATCGATGGTATAGTTTAAGAATTAATCATTGAAATTTTCCCTTCAAAGGCTGAATGCGAGATGAGTTTGAGCCACGCCCTCTCCTTTTATTTACGGATTTTTTTAATCGTACTCTTGTTAATTATATTATTCTGAGCAGCAACTCTCAAAACATAATTTTTCTCGAAACCAATGCAAAAGTGGCTTGCCGCACGTACAAGTCAAGTGTGGCTGCTTTAAAGTAGCATTACGTTTACCATGCCCAAATGCATCCGGCATCTCACTTTACAATGTTCTTCGAGTATATTAGGTTGATTGTGGAATTAACTTTGAACTTTGTCTAGATTTAGTAGGTCAAATAAGCATTTGATTAGCTTTTTCTCATTTCTTTCAGGATTTATACATAACTGTAATTAAAGTATTGATTAAATGATTAAATTTATTATTTTTTATCGGTTTAAACTTTTAAAACCAATTGTATTTTGGTATCTCACTTGGGTGATAATTTATTTCAATTAAATATATCAATCTTTACAATTCAAGGAGTTTGGATCAGTTTCAGGGCACTTTTGGTGCAGCACCCAAAATATGCCTCATAGAAGGGAAGTAATGACGCTTACATCATATATACATGTGACATGTCGTCCTATCTGTACCGATCGAACAAAACATTCATACAAACATCTTCAAGAATAAAATTAAGTTTGTATTAATTAATTAAATAATACATGCATGAATTTTCATCTATAAAAGAAACACCAACGATCTTTTCTGTACAACTCACTCACTCACTCGCTCACCATCTACCAAAACCAGAGTTATATAAAAGATAGTAGGAATATCTTGGGAAAATGGAAGGCAACAGTTTCGTCAATCGTCCTTCACAACGGTTAGTGCTATCCTCTTTGCTTTAATTATGCTTTCACAGAGAAGGATAGAAATAATCTTACATCTTATTTACAAAATTATCTAATTGCATGGATTTGAAGAAGGCGGTTGATAAAATATTCCATTAAAAAGAAGCCATTTTGCTTATATATACTTAATTCTTTCCGGATCCTTCCATGCATGCAATCTGTGGAAGATTGGCTATGTGTACTTTCTGCTATTTCTTATACTTTCTAAATAAACTAGACTTATAAATATCTTATATAGATGACAATAGTAAAATTCAAGGGAGAAACTACTATAAATTTCCATTTTCTATTTTTGTTTATGCAAGTGAACAAGGACAGATTGGCTATGGTTTCTCCACCAATCTCCAAGCTGGTGTCCAGTTTCTCATTCAAGTGCTTATTGGCCTCATCCATCTGAAGTATCAAAACGCACAAGATTCTCCATTTGACACACATGGTCCAATCATGTCCTCTTTCATTCTAGTACTGGTTACAAATGTTTATGCCAAATATTTCCTCGAAATAACCCAACCAATTCCAAACACAAGATACCTCCCTATCACTAAACTTGTTTGTCAGATTTCGGGTGTCGTAGCCTGTGGTTTATTGCTATCGACCCTCCTTCCTCCCATTTGGTGGTTGATCATTTTATGCCCATGTGCATTCAAGTCCATAAGGGAAATACAGGGCTCATACCAGGAGATTTTAGAGTTTCTCCAAGATATATACCAGCAAATTTTAGAGTTGCTCCACGATATATACCAGAAGATTTCTGAGTGGCTCCATGGCATATCAGTTCGAGTATTCAACAAACTACATGACACATTCCAACATATTTGCAATGCAACTTGGTAAGGAGGCCCTTGAGCATTTAACGAGAACTTGACGGAGGAAGAGGGCGGAGATGGTTGTCCAAGGGTGCAAATCGTTTGATTAATTACCCTAAGGTATGAAGCATTCCGATAACTACGAAAGTATTCTCTCATTCTTCTCTCATTTTTTCTTTTTTAAAATCAACCATCGAATGTAAAATCAACCATCAAATATGTAAGATATATAGAAGAAATTTAATGGTTGATTTTTTTTTTAAAAAAACAAAACAAAAATAGATATCTAGAGAAAAATAAGAAAATATTAAATAGTATTTCTCAATCTATATATATAACAACTTAGAAATATTTGTCACTTACTTATAAAAGAAAAAAGTAAATGTATATTGTAAAATATTGAGAAGGGGAAGAAAGTTTGTGAAGAAGAAGAGAAGAAGAAGAAGAGAACACAAGAGATTCAAGAGACTACATGCTTATTAAGTTGGATGATAATATTGATTACAAGAGCAAACATTATATAGAGATACAAATGGAAACACATCGATATCCCATACATTAAGGAAAAGAGATTGATGATATGATGAGCTTTTATTGTCTAACACTAAAAAGGAGGGTTCTTGTTACAATAAGTCTTTTAAGGTGGCATACATGTCACATATATTATATGTATATAGTATATTATATTAATAAAGATTTATTTAAATAAAATTTTTGGGTAATTAATATATGGATAACTACCGAAGGTGAAAGTTATTTAATTTCACAAAATGTTGACTTACTTGATCGAAGAATCAAAATAACATTTGATTATGGATAAGAGTTTTGGACTATCTATCAATAAGTTTGTGATATCTATCAATCACAACTTTAATATATAAAATAGATCAGCCAAAAACTCTAATATTATAAAATTGGTTCTAAGATTGCAAATTCAACATACGTTTAATCTCCAAGGTTATAAGATTGGTTCTAAGATTGCAAATTCAACAAAAGTTCATGTTTGAATTTCTAGGTTATTCAATTCAAGTACTTAAGCAATAATGGACAAAAGTAAGTAGTTTTTCTTTTATGTTTATATGTTAAATATTCTCCCAAATTCTTATTGTTCCCTCTACTTGAGCACAACCAAAACCAAACGACATATGTATCTTGTTAGGATTCTACGAATTCTAAAATATTTACTCATTCAAGTAACTCACCTGCAGTGCTTTGATCTATAAGTTAACGGGCCAAAATTCTGTCCCAATTTCAGCCCCATCATTCTTTTGCCACAATTTGGGCAAGATTCACAAAATCTTTGTTATTAATTGATTCTGGCGAACACTTGCAGATGGTTCGTCTTGTTAATTGGGTTACAACTCTCTAGGTCGAAAACTGTGGGAGAGCACGCCTTCACTGGTCAAGGCCCTAGCCTAGAAGCGAACTATTGTAATGGCGAAAGGGATCACGAATCCGACACAAACTTAACAAGAATTTAGTGGGTTCAAATTGAGGAGTTTAACCTGTTTAATTAATTGTATTAAGTTATATATAGTTAACTTATATAATTTTATACTCATGCCTTGACACAACCTGAACTCAACATGCAACGTACATAAATGCTGCCAATTTTTTATATGACCAATGAATTACTCAACACAAACTCAACACAATCCTCGTTTAATTAAAAAAATGTTGAATTATGGTTAACTTATATAGTTTTATATTCATACATGTGAGTTGCAAGCCGTTTATGTGACTTGCTTCTTTCTCTCTCTTATGTGCTGTCTTGATCGATCTGGGCCATTCATTGGATCTCAATCTAGCATGGCCTGATCACCCAATTAAGTGCATGTCATCCCTGTGGTTTGCTTCTTCTCAGATAAACGACACCAATCCGACTTGGATTAGTATGGCTACGGATAGAAGATGATGGTGGGCCCAATGTAAAAGTAGAAAATGAGTCCAATTCCAAACCAAAGAAAGAATTCAAGACCCCACACTAAATTGTAAAACGAAGAGCCAATAGTCCGAGGTAGGAGGAGTATAGCAACAAATCCGACGTGGATTAATTAGTATGGCCACAGACACGTGATGATGTCAGATCCCTTCCCCTCCTCTTAACGCTATTTACATTTTTTTTTTTTTTTCAAAAAAATTAATATCAAAATATTTTTATTTTTTCATTTTTTATATCATATCATTTATTTTTTTACTATTTTTAAATAAAAAAAATACTATAAAACAAAACATTTTTACTTTTTCATACCAAATATTTTTATCTTTTTTCACGTCAATCCACGTTAGCTACCATAACAAAGAGAAAATGGTGAAAAAGGGTTTGTCAAACACTCCATAATATCATTGTCGGACAATTTCTTGCCATACTTACATTTGAGGATACTGGGGTTTGCACAACAATTACAGCGTGATCAACGTTGTCTTGGTGATCAAGGGGCAGGAACCTCTTAATCCATGATGGTATACAGCCCCCTTCGAGCAAAGTCATTTATCAAATCTCTTGTAGCTTCAACTTCCACCTTGCAGCTTGGCGTAAGCTTGCTCTTCCTTCCTATTGCGTGCCTGCTCTGACAGTGGGTTGGATTAAAGGTAACTTTGATGTTGTATTTAAGGACTTTTTTGCTGTAGCAATGGTTATGATTAG
>NC_081541.1:39981496-40004818 GCF_901000735.1 Corylus avellana | reverse complement strand
TGTGACTTGCTTCTTTCTCTCTCTTATGTGCTGTCTTGATCGATCTGGGCCATTCATTGGATCTCAATCTAGCATGGCCTGATCACCCAATTAAGTGCATGTCATCCCTGTGGTTTGCTTCTTCTCAGATAAACGACACCAATCCGACTTGGATTAGTATGGCTACGGATAGAAGATGATGGTGGGCCCAATGTAAAAGTAGAAAAATGAGTCCAATTCCAAACCAAAGAAAGAATTCAAGACCCCACACTAAATTGTAAAACCAAGAGCCAATAGTCCGAAGTAGGAGGAGTATGGCAACAAATCCGACGTGGATTAATTAGTATATATGGCCACAGACACGTGATGATGTCAGATCCCTTCCCCTCCTCTTAACGCTATTTACATTTTTTTTTTTCCAAAAAAATTAATATCAAAATTTTTTCATTTTTTTATATCATATCATTTTTTTTTACTATTTTTTAAATAAAAAAAAAATACTACGAAACAAAACATTTTTACTTTTTCATACCAAATATTTTTATCTTTTTTCACGTCAATCCACGTCAGCTACCGTAACAAAGAGAAAAGGGTGAAAAAAGGTTTGTCAAACACTCCATAATATCATTGTCGGACAATTTCTTGCCATACTTACATTTGAGGATGCTGGTTTGCACAACAATTACAGCGTGATCAACGTTGTCTTGGTGATCAAGGGGCAGGAACCTCTTAATCCATGATGGTATACAGCCCTCTTCGAGCAAAGTCATTTATCAAATCTCTTGTAGCTTCAGCTTCCACCTTGTAGCTTGGCGTAAGCTTGCTCTTCCTTCCTATTGCTTGCCTCCGACAGTGGGTTGGATTAAAGGTAACTTTGATGTTGTATTTAAGGACTTTTTAGCTGTAGCAATGGTTATGATTAGGGAACATGATCCTCTCTGGAGAATATTCAGTTTATGGCTAGGATTTCATCTCAGAAATCTTATGGCCACAAATATGACACATATCCCACTAATAAAAATGATAATAAAATGTCCCCAAGAGATAGCTCAATCGGCTGGGACTACACATAATGAAGTGGAGATCACTAGTTCGAATCCCCCTCCCCCCTCTTGTGCGGACATGTCAAAAAAAAAATGATAATAAAATATTATTTTAAATTAAAAAAAAAAAATTAAAAAAAAAAAAAAAAAGAAAGAAAGAAGGGGTGGCCGAAGCCACCAAAGGAACCAGGTCCCTATTGGTCTTTGGGGTGAAAGCGACCCTAAAGTCGAACTTAATTTAATTTAATTTAATTTTTTTTTTTTTTTTTTTTAGTCGAGGAAGTGTGTGGGGATAGCCAAACCTCCTTGGGCCCTTGGGAGGTGGCTTCGAGGCCGAGCTCATAAGTGTTTTGAATGACTAGAAGGAGTGAAGTTTGGACTCTTGAGACGCTTGGGAGTGAACTGAAGCCGAACTCATAAGTGGTTTTGGTTTGAGTACAAGGGGAATTGGTTCCGGTACGACGTACAGGAAGCCATCGCAATAATAACTTCATATGTTTTATTAATTTCTTTTAAAAGTTTAAATAATATTTTATTATTTTATTAATAGTAGAACACTTAGCGGCTTGTAGACCCTTAGATGACATTGTGAAGGGTCAGGATTAGAGAAATTTTTTATGGGCAATTTTTTGCCCATTGCTGAGGATCTCAATCCATTGAATACAGCTCTAATATCATCTCAATAAAAAATATCTCATTTAAAGAGATATTACCGAATATATGTAATTGACAACTTAGAAAGTTTGTAAATTGATGCAGTAGGTCATTTTTTTTTTTTTCTTTTCTCTTGTAGTAGGTCAATATATATATATATATATATATATATATATATTGACCTACGCAAGGCCTTGTAAATTCATTCATGAATAAAATATTTTTCCGTGTATTTACATTTTTCTACAACAATCATTCCAAAAACATAGTGCAGCATGTAGTCTTTATGAATACATTTTTTGTCATTTCTCCTTTTCCAAATTCTCGAACACAACTCATCAGTCTACTCCATAAGGGTTTGTTGAATCATATATATGCTGTTTGCAGCAATCTAAAACATAAAGAGTTAATGCATAAGGTTGTCGTGTCGGCATAAATATTAAATAGTCTGCAATCCAAATGCCAGTATCCGTGCTCCAACACATGGGTCAACTATAACTCTTGCAATTATAGAATGCACTGCTGCCACATATGCAGGAAAGTAAATTAAGGAGCATACGTGACAGCTATTAAAGATGACAGCACACACGCTCCATCCAACACATCAGCAAGTTACCAAGACACCGTTTGGCAACAACCAATTACTATTCATCAAAAAAATTTAACTTCCAACATTTTTACTTTTTACCTTACATCATTCACTTTTTATTACTATTAAAATAAAAAAATTACTATAAAACAATATTTTTTTTCATTTTTTCATACCAAACATTCTTAATTTTATTTTTTTTATTTTATTTTTTATTTTTTCACATTATTCAATTTTTGGTACAGTTTTAGGCCACTAAACAGTTCTAGCCTCTAGGTAAGAGCACTAGCAGTAGCTTCCATTTGATTTTCTCGAAGTCTAAGGAAACAAAACTACTACTTTTTGTTTTTCTATGAAAATATATTTCATAATACCTTCCCTTACCTTTTCCAATACTATTAAAATATTATTTTTTTTACAAAATACAAGTTCCTTACCTACTTTCACTTTTTTCACGTAATCGCCAATTAAAGACAAAAGAGATGAAAGAACTAAGAAGAGAGAAGAAAGAGAAATGTTTATATTAAAATAGCGTATCAGAAACCACTTTTGGTTCTCTACACATTGGGAAACATTGTAGCAACTCTTAAAGGTTGGTTAAATGTAAAAAATCTGAAGTGAGCAGGATTGTATGGTTCTTTTGAAATTTTTCTTAAACATAAAAAAATAAAAGATAAAAGAAGAAAGAAAAAGCATATAAAGTATCTGCCGCTAGTGCTCTAAGTGTCAAATGAAGTCCATAGATGTATCAATCACACAGATTGTGTGCAATCAATCTGCAGAAACAGAAAGGGTCGTGACGGTAAAAACTGGAGACGATCCAAATCCCATTCTGTTAATGCACTAGAAAAGGGAAAAATACCAAATGAAGAAAAGGAAAATCTTCACGTACTATTCTGTCAACACATCAAAGACTCAAGGAAAGGAGAAAAACTCACCTACTCTGTCACGATCGAAGTAATTGAAAAAATTCAAAAATCTTGGAATTATCCTAAATGTACATTCACACGTTTCATTCTAGTATTCTACACTGTATATATATTTGTGTGTATTGTATTACTCACTTGACTAAAATTCCCACTTGTCACTTATCTTTTCAAAAGCATCTTGCAGTCTCTGTCAATCCTTTAGATAAAGACACAACGATTCTCCCTTGTTAAGCAACGACAATCTATTTAGAAAAGGTATAGCACCTTTGTGGAGTGAAAAGAAATACTCATTAATTTTACTCATGATTTATGAACCAGGTTAGTGTTAAAATATTGATTAAATGATTAAATTTTTATTATGATATTAGAGTCAAAAGTTTTACGTTCAAACATTGTCTATATTATTTGCCTTTCATTTTAATTAAATATTTAACTTATTGACCCTCACTTATTAAAAGAAAAGGGAAATAGTGTTATAATATTGCTTAAATTATTAAATTTTATCAGAGAATCCAATAGGCACTATTTTTGTTTGCACCTTCTTTAATTCATATTGTATCACCAAGTTGATAGATTGATTATGATTAATAAACACTAGAAAATTTAAAAAGGACTAAGGGATTGTTTGGCAAAGTTTTTCTTCCCTTTGTTACTTTCATGAACCATTTTCCCAAAAAAATTAACATCAAAACATTCTAACCTTTTCACTTTTTATATCGCATCATTCACTTTTTATTACTACTCAAAAAAAATACTACAAAACAAAATTTTTTTCACTTTTTTATATCAAACATTTATACTTTTTTATTATTTTTTTCTTATATTAATCTACATCAACTACAGTGTCTAAAGAAAAGGCTTTAACAAACAAATTCTTAGATTAATCTTTTACAATAGAGATGTATTCGCATTTCTGAAGAGTTGAAAGGATGCGTTTTAAACTTATTAAGTTCATAGACTTAATTTGTCGAAGTAAAATAGGATCACCTCAAAAGAATTTAACTATATATATATATATATATATATGAGAGTAGACGTATAGTTACTTCCTATGGTACTAACCATACCGAGAGTTCTCATGAAACTGAAATATATGTACAAGGCCATAAATAGGCTAAGTGAAAAACACTTAAGAAAACTTAGAAAATATGGGCGTGTAATATTATTGAGTTGACTGGTCTAATAAGGTCAATAGTTAAGGATGCATTTAGTAATACTTCGTACTAAACATTTGTTAATGAAACCTTAATGAGGACTTAGAGGATTAAAAAGAGGCAAAGAATTAATGGTATGAAAATTAGGAGCTAGGTGTGAAAGTAGCCCTCACTGTAGTCATGCATGTTTGCTTAGAATTCGTGAACCATCTTATAGTAGGCCGCTGAATTGACCCGACTTAAGCCATAAATTGATTTTTATGGTTGCTTTTGCGAGAAACAGATCTGGTGGCGGCGCGAGAGGCTCATCAACAAATTGCCAAAGATGGGTGTGGTGGTGCGTGAGAACGCCATTGGTGTTGGGTGTTCCAAAGATCCAAACATATTAGCAACATGTGAACCTAGTTATAGTTTTTGTCTGGGGAAACGTCACCAATTACCCTAGAATTATTGTGTGTTTTGAGAAGAATGACTATATTAATTTTAAAAACTCTTAATTAAATATTTCACTATGCGAACTTTCAATTTGATGCAATCTATCTCTTACATCAATTTTTACGGTTAAACCCTAATAAAAACCCCTCAAAAGACAAAATTACCTTCAATTTTCTTTTCTTTTTTTAATTAAAAAAAATGAAGAAAAAAAATCGAAAAAAGGCTCACAAGGGTCACTTGGCTTATGCTTTTTATTCTTATAATATATATACATTTTTAAAATTTTATTAAAAAAAAAAAATCAAAGGTATAATGTTCATTTTATCACTCATTTAAAAATTAACAGAATGAATAAATTGTATCAAATTAAAATTTTATGGAAATGAAATTAAAAATTTTTTAAATTTAGAAATGCTTTCTCAAAATGTACAATAGTTCAAAACTCTAAAGAAAATTTCACCTTTCAGTTTTCTAGAATCAGTTTGGATGAAGGCTAGGAAAGCATGGAAAATACGGCGGCAGCCTCCATTCCCACGTATGCAATGAGCTCTTTTCTCCTCCCTAGAGGCATTTGTGATAAGTTGGATAAGCTATTTAAGGATTTCTGGTGGGGGTTTCCCTCTAGAAAGTCTAGAAATGTCACCCTTAAATCTTGGGACTCTCTTTGTATTCCTCGAGCTCTGGGTGGCCTAGGTTTTAGGCGTATGAAGGATGCAAACTTGGCTCTTATTACAAAACTTCGCTGGAAGATTCTCACAAATTTTAAATGCACTTGGGCGGACCAGTTGCGAGGTAAGTATCTCCACTCCTCCACTTTTTTTTCTTCCTCCCCCTCTGCTGCGAACTCTTGGCTTTGGAAAGGGATTTTAAAGTCTCGGTATTTTTTGTCTCTAGGAGCCTGTCCAAATATTCATAGGTCCTCCTTTCTGCCGGTGTGGGATTCTCCTTGGATTCCCACCCTTTCCTCTTTCATCCCTTCCTCTGGGAGCAACTCTTTGTTCCCTAATCTCCTTGTTAAAGATTTATTCTCTAACTCGGACCCCTCTTGGAATGTGCCTCTTTTGAGCTTCCTTTTTGATTCAGCCTCGGTGGATGAGATTGTTAAAATCAAAATATGCCCTTTAGAAGGGGATTCTTTCCTCTGGACCCCCTCAAACAATGGCCTTTTCTCCTCCTCTTCAGCTTATACGTTGATCCGAAATTCCCCCCCCACTTCTCCCCTCCCCCCCCTGCCCCTCCATTTTTGGAAAAAGCTCTGGAAGCTAAATCTCTGTGATAGACTAAAGATGTTCCTTTGGAAGATCGCTTGGAACATCATTCCAACCAAAGAAAGGCTCAGTGAGATTTTTTATATCTCTCCTTCAGATATTTTTTGTCCCCTCTGCAAAATTGATATAGATTCTCTTGAACAACTTTTCTTTCGGTGCAGTTTTGCAAGGATCATTTGGAGAGACTCTTTCTGGCCTCTTGATTCTTTGGTTTGGTCTAACTTAAATTTGTCTGAATGGTTAAACTATATTATCAATCCTTGTTTTGGTCTGGGCATCCCTAAAAAAGATGCTCATTTATTTCAAATTTTTGCTTCTGTGTTTTGTGATCTAATGTGGTTCAGCAAAAACCGGGCAGTTCATAATGGTGTAATCCCAGATGCGAAGTCCCTCTCTTGCTCTGTCAAAAAAGTTTCTTTGGATCATTTTGAGGCTTGAAAAAGGAGTTCTCCCACTGAACTTTGGTCCCCTCCAAAGCCTAATACTTTCAAGATAAATTTTGATACAGCTATTCATGAGTCATTCTCTACCCAAAGTGCTATTTGCAGGGACTCAAATGGGAGAATTATAAAGGCTATTTCTCAAATTAGCCCCTTATGTGACCCTACGTATGGAGAAGCTTTGGCAGCTTTTCTTGCAATTTCTCTGGCTACATTTCTGAAGCTCTTAGTGTTCTCTCTGGAAGGTGACTCGCAGGTGGTTATTACAGCTTTTCTCCACCCTTCCATAGTCTCAGATTGAAAAATTGCGAATGTCATCTCGGACTCCATTTCCTCCATTCCTTCCTCCTCTTCTTGGAAGGCAAGGAAAATTAACAGAAGTGCAGACTTCTATGCCCACCATGTGGCTTATTAGGCCGCGGCAAAAGTTTTCTCTGGATGCATTCCCACTCTCCTACCCCATCTTCTCTCTTTCCCTATTTGTAGTGGAAAAGATCCACCTCCCTTTTAGCATTCTATTTTGCTCTTTTTCTCTGTTTCTTGTAGCTCTCTTACAAAAAAAAAAAAAAAAAAAAAAAAAAGGGGGCTATAATCCGATGTAGGAATTTATATAAAATTATAATAAAATAAAAAAAGCATAAGCCAAGTAAAAATAATAATAAAAAAATAAAATAATTAAAAAAAAAAACCCGAAATTGGAGAGTTTTTTTTTTTTTTTTTTTTTTTCTTCAGTAGAAATAGCAATCTTATTGTATTTATGGCATAACTTGCAAAGCAGAAAACTCTGCTTGCAAAGTACCACCACACAGTCCGGTGGGTATGGCATAACTTGCAAAGTATCACCACACAGTCCGGTGGGTCATAGAGCCACTCCTTATTAATATTATCATGCGTAGCCAAACTAGCTAAGACATGAGCCACATCAAATTCTAGGTGGTTGGGTCTTCAAGGTATCTACCATTAATAAGGGCCCCTATGGGTACATTTTTATATTTTATTTTATTAAATTGTTTGGCACATTCTCTTTTTATAAGAAAATTCCGGATAGTGAAGTAGACTATAACATTTAGGGGTGTTAAATGAGCAAGCCGTTCGCGAGCAAGTTCGGTTCGTGTTCGATTCGATTATTAAATGAGGCGTTTCGTGAACACAAATACTGGTTCGAATATTAAATGAAGCAAACTCGGCTCGACTCGGTTAGGCTCGTGAGTAGCTCATATAAGGCTTGAATTGGTAGTTGTTCACATAGTTGTTCATCTTAATATTAAAAATTGATGATATTTTTTTTTTTCCTCATAAGCATTCTTTCATTATAAAATGATGCATATCCTCTATCTTCAGAACCAAGTGTCTTGCTGTCTTAACTTAGGCTTCATACTCGGATAGCCAGACTAAGCAAATGCTTATATGCAAGATAGTTTCTTGAGCATTTAAGAGTACTTGATGTTTAAATTTATAATAAAAAAATAAATTAAATATAAGAGCCAGCTCGTGAGTTGGCTCGGCTTATAATGAGCTCGAGCTCGGGCTCGATTTTTTGGCTCATCCTTAAGCTCGGCTCGAGCTCGAGTAAAATTTAAACGAGCAAAGACCAAACAAAGAAAGTTCGCTCAAGTTCGACTCGTTTACACTACTATTTAACATCTAAGAATTTGATGACAGACCTTAAAAAATAATAATCAATGCTTAACATAAAAAAAATATATATTAAAAATATTCTTAACAATAGGCACGAGCTACTAATTAGTATTATCATGGTCAGGCAGAGAATTTGGGCCTGAAATTTATCCCCTTGGCACCAATCATCAGTACATTCTTTTATTTTTATTTTATCTTATTTTATTTTACCAATATGAGAAACCCTCTCTCTCTAGATCTCTGTGGGAGTTCCAAAATAATGACACTGAATTATTTAAAATAATAATAATAAAAAATGATAGCGAAAGTATTTTATAAAAAGGCAAATCCATTTGAAAGGAAAGCTAGCCGGAAAGAGCATTCCAAAGACTCTCTCTATCTTCAACATAGATTCCCCTCTCTGTCTCTGTCTCTGCCTCTCTCTCTCTCTCTCGACCAGGAAGTTGGAAGCCATTGTCAAGGCTCGAGAACTCCTGAGGCAACTGTAACACCAAGTAAGTAAAGTTTACCCTTTCTTAAGTCAAAATTTACTATTTAGCTTTGATATTTTAACTGCCATGGCTTTGAACAGTAAGAACAATATCCATAAGCCTTAGAATTTCGAAATAAAAGTAATGTTGTTGGTGTTTTCTTATATCATATCCCTGCATATTATTTTTGTTCTCTTGTTTCAAGACAAATACTGTGTTCAATTTTTGTTTGTCTTTCTTTCTTTCATCTGAAGCAAACTACTGGTTCATCATGGTACACCAAAGCTATTTTATAATTATACATAACCTGATTAATTATAGAAACTCCTTAATATTTGCATTAATACCTTTTTTTTTTCATCTGCTATAAATAATGTTGGGTATTTAAAGTCTGTTCTTGACCAAGTCTATAATTCCTATCTAAGAATGGAAGATATAACTAATAAATTAAAGTGTGGTTGCGTCGATCTTGTGGAAGGACAAGTAAGTAAGCGTAGTGTTTGTTCATATTATTTAGAAAGTTTGCCCAAAATATATATATATGGAATAGGATTTGGTGAATCACATGAGGGATCCCACTGATCCTAAAAAATAAAAATAAAAACAGAAAAAGTTGAAGTAGTAGTTGACGATTGTCTCTGCCAACCATGTTCTTTTTTTCTTTTCTTTTTTTCTAACTATTAATCAAAATTCTCTCTGCAAGTAGCTATGTATGACAGATTTATTTATATATATAACCAAACAATATTTAATTGCAGTACGAATAAGATAGTAACGTATTGTACTATTTTGTTGTGCATGATAAATGTTTTACAAGATATTGACGTATTTTACTATTTTTCTGTGCATGATAAATGTTATATATATATATACACACGTGTGTGAGAGACAGTCATTGATTTCTCTTGAGTAAAAAACTGGCAGAAATCTGCCGGGAAGAACCAAAAAAAAAGCTGTCGAGGAAGAGAAGCATCGTGCTTTTCCAAGAATAAAGAAAAGTTTCCGGACTTGTACCCAGTGTCTTTTAGACCTTTTCAACCATTTTTCCTTATATCTAGGAATAAAATTACTTTTTTTTTCTCTCTATAAAATATAAAAAAACACATCACAATAAATTTTCTTATATTTTTTTGTATTAATTAAATATCATTTCTTTACTCTTATTTTATTATTATTTTTCTCTTTCATATGGAAAAAAAATAAAAGTAGACATGGAATGTCAAGGAGAAAAGAGAGAGAACCATTTTTACAATATAATAAAGCATTGGGTAACTACAGTGTTTTTCAATACATTGAGAATTGAGAAACAATGTGACTACCCAATAGTGTTGGTTAAACCTAGGAAAATTGATGTGGGTATGTTTTTGTGGTTTTTATGAAATTTTTCCTAAACTTGGAGAAGTGAATGAGTTATAAGGAAGCTGCTGCTAATGCTTTTACAAATCTGTTTGGTAAAAGGGTTTTTGGGTTTTAGTAGTTTGATATGTAGCAAAAATTGATTGATTTAAAAAAAGTAAGATTTTTTTTTTAACAAAAAAAAAAAGGTAAAAAAGTAAGAATGTTTAGTATAAAAAATGAAAATTTTTTATTTTGTAGTAGTTTTTTTATTTGAATAGTAATATAAAGTGATTGATGTGATATAAAAAGTAAGAGAATACTTAAAAGATGAAAAAGTAAAATGAATAGTATTAAAACGAAATGGTTTACCAAACCTTACCATCAACTAGTGTCCCCTAAAATATATTCATATTATTCTGTCGTGGAATAGGTTCATTTTGGACAACATTGACCTGAAAGTCGCTTCTTCATGAATCATAAGGTTTGGAAACTTATCTTCAACAATATACTTACCCAGAAAACCGACTTTCGGATGCATGTTTATTTAATTATTTAGAGCACTACTAGCAGATCGATGTCTTAAGTCTCTTTCTTTCCCTAAAAATAATAATAAAATTTTTTAAAAAAAAAATCACAAAAAATAACATAGAGCAGATACCATGCATATAATTTTCCTAAATGGTTGGGTAGTACTATAGCTACTCAATCCTTTATTTTATTTCTAAAAAATCGTTCTTTCTCCTCTCACGCATCTCTATACATGCAATCCCCATTTGAAAGAAGCCCCAAGTGGCCCCATCATGGTCACGGCGAAGGATAAGTTGTCCATGGCGGAGGCATCATCGCTTGATCACCATCTCACACCGGTTCTCGTTTTTCAGACGGAAACTCCAATCTCTCTCTCCCTCCATTGTTCTATCTCTATCTCTCTCGCTCTCGTTCTCTCATCTCACTCTTTGGTGCTCTCAATCTTAGCATGCACACAAAAGGTGGAGGATGGACTTCAGCTTGTTGAAGGAGCAATGTATCTATGTTTCTTAAAAAAATTTAATTGAGTTTTAAGGGGCTTTGCCCTATCTCGTCCTTTGCTAGCTTCACTCAAATAGCTGGTTAGGAGTTTTATAATGCAAATTCCACCTCTCCATAACTTGTCTAGGATTAAAAAAGAGAGTACTAGTCATGTTGGAAGAATTACTGTGTTTTGACATTCTTTAGAAAAGAAAAACACAAAAATATACTTTATCAGTTTTTTTTTTTTTTTTTTTTTTTTAACAAAACTGAACAACTTTTTGTTTCGCACAACTTTTCATATATTAAGAGCTCATTAACCCTAAATAATGTATTTGCGATAGTTTTCCCTTTGCTCGTAAATGTTTTGTCATTTTACCAAGTATTTTGCGACAATATTATTCCACCCTTGGAAATAGGGTCACTCAGACATTTATAAATGTTTTAATAATTAAAATTGTTTTATGATCACAAGCTAGTTTAGTAATTAGCATCTTTTAATTATAGAGCATAATGAGTGGTATCTATCTGGATTTTATTAGGATGTAGCCATTACCTATAAGAATGTTGACAGAGACTACTAGACTTAGGCTCCGTTTACTTCGACGTAAAATGGTTTTTAAAAAATGATTTTTGCATTTTACGATATTTACTGCGACATAAAATAGTGGTCAACAAAAAATATTTTCTTTTTAACTGAAAATTTTTCTTTAATTTTCAGAAAATGGTTTACGGATTTCAAAACTGTAAACCATTTTCCTATTTTGAGCATCTCATTCTCAAATCGACGGACTGTGCCAAAACCCGCCCAGGACCTTGCCGAGACTTGCCCGGGACCCAACCCGAACTTGATCGGGACTTGCCCAGAACTCGCTTGTGACCCTACCAGAACCTGCTCGGGACCAGACCGGACCTGCCTAGGACCCGCTCGGAACTTGACCGGGACCCGCCAGAGACCCGACCGGGACCTTCTTGGGACCTGCCTGGGACTTGGCCGAGAACCGCCCGAGTCCCGCATGGGACTTGCCTGAGACCCCGCAAGTACCTGCCCGGGGACCTACCCGAGACTTGTTCGAGACCCCCCTGGGACTTGACTTGGACCCCGTCGGTACTCGACTGGGACTTGCCCAGGGCCCTAATGGGACCTGCCTAGGACTCGCCTGCGACCCTGCCGGGACTCGACCAGACTTGCTCGGAAGCCGCCTAGGACTCGACCGGGACCTCGCCAGGACCTGTCCGACACTCACCCGGGACTTGCCCGGGACCCACCCAGGACTTGACTGGGACCTTATTGGGACTTGACCGGGACCCCACTGGGACCTGACCGGGACTGGACTAAACCTGCCCTGGACCTGACCGGGACTTGATAGTGACCGGCCCGCTGACCAGGACTCACCCAAGACCCACTTGGGACCCCGCCAAGACTTGCCTCGGACCCGACCGGACCTGAATAGGACCTTTTCGGGACTTGACTGGGACCCTCCCAAGACCCGACCGACACCCGCCTAGGGCCCGCTCGGGACCCCGCCAGGACTTGACCAAGACTTGCCCAGGACCCGCCCGGGACTTGTCAAAAAATATTTTCGGCGGAAAACATTTTCCTTGAAAATTATTTCTTAGAAAACATTTTCCGGTATTTGGTGTGTACGCAAAATCATATTAAACATTAAATTACGAAAATGTCCATATCTGGTCTTGGGCAGGTCCTGCCAGGGTCTCGGGCCGATCCTAACAGGGTCCTGATAGGGTCTAAGCGGGGTCCGAGCGGGTCTCGGGTCAGTCGCAGTGGGGTCCTTGCGGGACCTTTTTCTAACATTGGTCAACATATTTTTGTAATTTAGAGTTTAATATGATTTAATGAAAAAATATATATAAAAAAAATCTTAAAAAAAAAAAAAAAATTGACTTTCCTTGCACGCGGTAAACGCCGTAGAATCAGGGAAAACAACTTACTTGAAAATATTTTCCGACGGAAACCATTTTACGTTGAAGTAAACGGAGCCTTAATGTATTGTTTTCACAAGTATTTAGCATAATTAATGAGATTTAGTAAATTATTATACTATTGTAGTGAATATTAGTCATTGATTTTTTTTTTATTATTTTTTTAATGCAAATTCAATTGTAGATTTTCACTACTGTTAAGGTGCAATAGTTTCGTTCAGCAATCACGTGGACGACTCTAAACATGCATTATAAAGTGCAATTTTGAATACCATAAAAGACTTTTACTTCCCCCACTAAACACAAATTGGTTTTTAGGTGAAATGGTCAAAGGTCCAATCCAAAAAATGGTATTAAAGTCAGGATCATGGGTTCAAGTCGTGAGAGCCTCACATTGAGGTGCAATAGTGCCGCTTTGCTCACGTGGACAGATCTTAGAATATGCCTTGCGGGGTCCCATTTTAAGTGGCATAAAATGCTTTGACTTTACTCATCAACAACTGCCACGTCAACATAAATCATTTAACATTTAGGTCTGGTCAATGTAACCCAATCTATTTCCATCAACTTTTTGTCTGCATTAGATCAACATGGTGCTCTTACTTGCTTTAATTTGATATTCAAATGATCAACAATAACTCTAAAAGCATAATCTAACTATATTTTTGTATAAAACTTCTTTTGGCAGGATTAGTAGGATGGACGAGAGATTACTTGGATCAGACCCAAAACATAGTAGCAATCTATCAAGGAGGATATGGGTGGAAACAAAAAAAATATCCAAGATTGCATTTCCTGCTATGGTAGCAAGGGTTACTCAATTTGGAATGTTTGTGGTGACACAGGCATTTATAGGACGTTTTGGAGAACTGGATCTTGCAGCTTATGCACTCATACAAATCATTACTGTCCGGTTTGTGAACGGGATAGTGGTAAGATTTTTTTATCTTCCTAATTTTTTTTTTTTTTTTTTGGATGCATGACATAATTGGGAAAAGTTATACTTGTAATAAATTACTTTTTTCGTTTGGAAAGCTTAATCTTTATGGTCCTCTATGCTCTAAAAGAGAAATATTATACCTATAACTTTTATTTATTTATATAATTTCTTGATACATGTCAAAATATGATTGGAGTTAGATTGGTCACTAAAAAAATTAACACTTATAATCACATGCTAACACTTGTCTACTAATTGTAAAAGAGTTGTTAAAGAACTGCAGGTAAATAACATTTTTCCTTTTATATATATAAAAGGCACATATGTACATGTTTAGTCGTTTAGAGGCTAGAGCATGTATATGTCCATGTCCAACTCCTACCATCTTCAGATCAATAATGCAAAAATTTGCGTTTTCTAAAATCATAAGAAGGAAAGAAATAGGGAAGACACAAAAATTGGACGAGCATCATCTTGCTTGTGGCTTATTTCTTTTGTATATATATATGCATTGCTTTCAAAGTCTACAATATGTAGTTAAAAACAAAAAGGGAAGAAGAATAGAAGGATCCTTCATTAATTCTTGATCACATACATATAGACAAAATAAGACATGTAAGGTTATATTGTATATATTTTATACATTGTTATATATTGGTTATTGGCCTGAATATGTATTATTGGCTTCTATATCTAGGCTCTTCTTGTATAGTATATGTAATTCAATATACAATCTTATTCTCTACAGTATATATAATAGCCAAAAGTTTTTAGTTCGAATCTTAGTCACCATTATTCTCCTTCCAGTATTTTCATTAAATATTCCACATGGGCTTCACTTCTTGTTGATGGAGAGTTTTAAGCCCACATATGAGGAAGAGTTTTAGAATATAATTTAAATGATTAAATTCATCTGTTTCTATCACCTTAAACTTCTAAGATAAGTAACAATTTAACACCCATATTGAATATATGCATTTATGGAAATCAATCTTTCTTTTCTTTTTTGTAATAATATTTCTAAGCAATGATAAGAACTCATGCAGCAAAGGGATGAGTTATGTGTGTGTAGTTCTATCAATGGGTAACACTTCTTCTTCTTCTTTTCCATATAATTTTGATGTTCTAGCTGGGCATGTCAAGTGCCACTGAGACTCTGTGTGGGCAAGCATTTGGAGCAAAGCAATACCTCATGATGGGAATCTACTTGCAACGCTCATGGATCATCAACATTGTTGTTGCAACAATCTTGCTCCCCGTCTTCATCTTCGCAGCACCTATCTTCAAGCTACTCGGCGAGGAAGATGACGTTGCAGAAATAGCTGGATATATCTCTCTCTGGTTCATTCCAGTTCTCTACTTTTTTCCCTTTGCCTTCAGCATCCAAAAGTACCTACAGACGCAGCTCAAAAACCCTATTGTCGGATGGCTCTCTGCTTTCTCTTTTGTGCTTCATGTTCTCTTGTCATGGATTTTTGTGAGCAAACTGAGCTTGGGGATTCCTGGTGCAATGGGTGCGATGATCATATCATATTGGTTAGCGTTAATTGGAATGTTCTGGTATGTCTTTGGAGGTTGGTGCCCCAACACATGGTGCGGTTTCTCAATAGCTGCTTTTAGTGATTTATTACCAGTATTGAAGCTCTCATTATCCTCGGGTGTCATGCTTTGGTAAGTCATTCTTCTTCACCCAATTACTTCGAGTTTGTGATGTTCAAATATGTATATTAATGTACTCTTGTTTAACTTCCTTTCTACAATTAGTATATGTTTTGATTAGACATGTTTGGTTTGATTTCACACTTGTTAGTGTTGTGTATTGCATTGAATAGTTAATATATCTAACTGGATCCATGCTAATTAACTTAGCCTAAAACTCTAGTTTGATTTTATCAGTCTCCCTAACACAAGAGACCAAGTTGGTTGCTTAACCCCCTATATTTCTACTAAAGTGGACAAAGTATATATATATATATATATATATTGATGATTTGGCCGAACCACTTCTCATTGAGGAATAGAATAAAGTGCTGGAAAAGATGGAGACAATGAGACTAATTGTAGAATAGAATCTCAAACAACACTAACGACATGCATTAATTTTTAATAAAGGCTAATTTTGCAATATCACTTTTACGGTTGAATTCCTAACTTCTATTTAATCACGGGCCGGCTTGGTCGACCACTTTTTCAATGTTATTAGTTTTCTTTAAAGAATACTTGTCGATGGTTTTGTTTTAGGCCGATAATTGTTGAATATGACGAACATTGTCTATGGTTTTGTTTATGCGTCCCTGAAAAACCGTCTGTTTCCCTTTTTTTTATCTTTTTTGGTTAAATATTATTTCAATACCTGTAGTTTGCATCAAAATCAAATAGCCACTTGGATTTTCAAAAATATCACAAATGGTACATGTGGTAGCCAATAAACCCACTTGGTACATCCATCAAGATTCCGTTAGGTTTTTTAACGGAATGCCACATCACCCTTACACGTGGGTGCCACGTGGCGTGGTACTTGGATTTTTGGGTGCCACGTTTTATATATATATATGGTCCCCCCCCCCCCCTTTTTTTTTGTTAAATATTATTCCAGTACCTATAGTTTGCATCAAAATCAAATAGCCACTTGAATTTTCAAAAAATCACAAATGGTACATGTGGTAAGCCAATAAACCCACTAAATACCTCAATCAAGATTTCGTTAGGTATTTTAACGAAATGCCACATCACCCTTACACGTAGGTGCCACGTGGCGTAGTATCTGGATTTTTGGGTGCCACATTTTATATATATATTTTAAATCCCCAAACAAAAAAAAAACAAAAAACAAAAAAAAAGAAGAAGAAGAAAGGACGCCGGGTGGCTGGCCACCCTATTTGGCCTGGGGTGGTTCGGTCACCCCCAGGCTGGCCGTCTAGGGTTGGGCGAACCACCCCCTTAGGCCATCCGGACGGTCATCAACCCAAGAGTCCTCGTCTGGGGTTCGTCTACCGCAAGTCTTGATGCCTTATGTTATTTTCGTATTTTTAGAATTACTGTCTGTGGCCGTTCGGATGGGGATATGTCCTGTCCGGATGGGCACCATTGCTTTGTTAGGGTTTTCACGTATTATGTACGTGGCCGTCCGGACGGACATAAGTCTCGTCCGAACGAGATCCGTAGAAGTTCAATTTTGAGTTTATTTCATATTTTAATTAGGATTAGGGTTTGGGGGCCTATAAGACATGTTTATGGCTTCCAGAAACGCAGTTATTGTTTATGAATCAATTTTGATGAATAAGAAGCCTCAGAGTTTAGCTTTCTTCATATTTTCCTTCAAACTATAGAGAGACTCGATAGTTTTGAGAAGAATTCTTAGATTTTTGATAGACTTAAGACCTAAAATTATTTATCTCGTTCTTTATTGATGTTCTTCGCTATAGCCCACTAAGTCACGTTGAACCATTCAGCCACCCCCTTGGGCCAAACCCTCAAAAACAAATTTGAGGGTTTTGCCCTAAGGGGTGGCCGAACCACCCTCATGGCGTATGGGGGTGGTTCAGCCACCTCCTTGGGTCAAATCCTCAAAAAAAATTGAGGGTTTGGCCCTAGGGGGTGGCCGAACCACCTCCTTAGGCCATGTGGGGAAAGGGGGGGGGGGTTCGGCCACACCCATGCCGGCCATCTGGGGGTGGCCAAACCACCCCCAGGGCCAGCCTGGGGGTGGCCGAACAACCCCCACACCAAACGGGTTGGCCAGCCACCCTCTGTGGGTGGTTCGGCCACCCCAGTGTCATGTTTTTTTTTTTTTTTTGAATGACAAAATCCAGGTACCACACCCATGTGTAAGGGTGATGTGGTGTTCCGTTAAAAAACTTAACGGAATCTTGACAGAGATACCAAGTAGGTTTATTGGCTTACCACAAGTACCATTTGTGATATTTTTAAAAACCGAGATGGCTATTTAATTTTAGTGCAAACCACAGGTACTGAAATAGTATTTAATCCTTTTTCTTTTTTTTTTTTCTTAGTGAACACATTTTAAAATTCTTCAGTATTTTAAGATTCACCCTATCCTATTATTTTATCACACTGCTATAATTAACCCCTTACATTCCAGCTTAGAGGTGTGGTACAATGCCGTTTTAGTCTTACTGGCGGGATACCTGAAAAACGCCACCGTTGAAATATCTGCCTTTTCCATCTGGTAAGGGCACATGATCATTTTTATGGTTTGGATTTGAATCCACCGCAAATCTCCTACATTGAATTGATCGACCTTGCAGCCTCAATGTCATAGCTTGGGATCTTATGATTTTCATTGGCTTCCTAACTGGTGCCAGGTATATATATATATAATAAATATCCCTTATTAATTATCCATTTTCCTGGTTTATTTGTTAAATTTGCATAAACTAATGCATTATATCATTCACTTTGCCTAGCGTCCGGGTTTCGAATGAATTAGGGAAAGGAGATGCCGAAGCTGCAAAGTTCGCCGTTAAAGTCATCTCCAGTATTTCTGTATGTCTTGGAGTAGTCTTCTGGATTCTGTGCCTTGTTTTTGGTCATAAAATCGGTTACTTGTTCACAAGTGACGAGGAAGTTATCGAAGCTGTTTCAGACCTCTATCTCCTGCTTAGTTTGTCTGTCTTACTCAACAGTGTCCAGCCAGTACTCTCAGGCATGTATTTGATTTCATTATATCATGATGATAGTGAAAGAAACATCCTCCCAAGCTCTTTACAAGTATAACCATGGTTGTAATCGTAAGCCAGTTGATTCTGGTGACTCAAGAAATATTAAGTTTAAGGCTTGACGGGTTGAGCGCAAACAATTTGTTATGACCATGCTTGGGTGAAAGCTTGAACTTTATCCGGTCGGTGTGGAAGCTTTTCACGGTGTCTTAGAGATCTAGTTTGGGCGAAAGCCTGGATAGAGCACTTATTAAAAAAAAATAGAAGCTTCTTTTGTTTTTTATTTCTATTTTTCTTATTCTATAACTTGTGTTTTGCAGGCGTGGCTGTAGGTGCTGGTCGCCAAAGCGTGGTTGCATATATCAACATAGGTTGCTATTTTCTGATAGGGGTGCCGGTGGGATGTCTTCTTGGATACGTGGCCGATCTAGGAATTACGGTAAGAAGGTTTTTTTTTTTTTTTTCTTAGAAAAAAAATATATAGATATTAAACCCGTTGAGTAATTAACCAACAATTCCCATCAGATCGAGTCTTCCACTTTATGAAAAATAAGATAGTTTCATAAGATGGGATTTTATCAATGCTAATTTAAATATCACTAAGTAATTCTTGGGCTACTACTTCTTTACTATATATGAGATCAAAACTGGTGTCCATGAGAAAATAGATGTGCACTTGGACATGGGATCTGTTAGAATATTAATTGGAAAAAAATATAAAAAAGTCTCACAAACTAACAGTTATTTTTTAAAGAGTCTCACAATGTTCAAAAGGTGCTAAAGTAGCCTATCAAACTACTAAAGTTTGTCAAAAAAGCAACATCTTTTTTTTTATATTCCTGTAATACCCTTATTCTTTGAAAAACTATAATATAAAATTAATAAAATAAATAACTAAAAAATTAATTTGTCAAAATAAAAATAAAAATTAAAAAAAAGGAAAGGGGTGGCTGCCAATTGACCCAACCACAAGGTTTGATTTTGCATTTATCCATATTTTTATACCGCACGAGCTATTTGTAATTTAAGCCAACAATAGTGACCAATTTTTTATTCATTCCAAAAAAAAAAAAAAAAAATTGTATTTATTCGCCCCTTGTTTTTTTCTTTTATCTTTATTTATTTTTTGTTTAAAAAATATTTTAGTTTATTTTTATTTTATTAATTTTTTTTTAGTTTTTAAAAGATTAGGGGTATTGTAGGAATACAAAAAAAAAATTGTCCTTTTTGACACACTTTAGTAGTTTAATAGGTTATTTTAGTACTTTTTAAACATTATGGGGCTCTTTTTGTAATGATCGTTAGTTTGGAGGACTTTTTTTATATTATTTCCTATTAATTAAATGTATTTTTTTCTATTAGTTTACGGTTTTAAGAAAAATAGTGATTTAATTATTGTCAGTCATAATTTAGTTCTTAATTTTTGTTCTTAATAAAACTTTTCAGGGTCTATGGATTGGAATGATCATTGGTGTCATGATGCAATCACTCGTGCTCGGCTATGTTACCTTTAAGACTGATTGGAATGAACAGGTAAATCTCAATGATTGCAATTTGCATATATATATATATATATATATATAGAAATGTCAGTTAGGATGATAATACATTAAACCGTACTTTCAAAAATTTTATATGATAGAAATGTTATTTAGGATGATAATAAATTAAACGACGGTTTTTATTGATCTTTTTATATAGGTGAAGATAGCATCTGATCGCCTGAATAAGTGGCTCTTGCATCCTTCCAATGAATCTAATGGAAACTCTGCTGAGGAAAGACTTATGGATGAACATTAGTGTTTTTCCTTCTCTCAATTTTGTGTTTGAGGCAACCTACGACCTAAAGGGATGATTCTTAGGTGCAGGGTAGATATTGAATAATTGAACCCATTAAGGTCATTTTTGTTCGGTCGCAAGAGCTAAGGATTTGATAAAATCTTGATGTTTTCATCCCAGCTATATATCCATGCTGTGAACAACTTGTTATAACTGCATTAGGAAGTTAATGAATGTTTATGGAGCCCGAGCCCTCTAACAGAGTCATTCTACAAGTCACCTTTAAAATTAATGCGACTTTTAAAATCAATGTTAAATTAAAATTCAATAGTAATTTATCACAAATTCAACAATGATTTTAAGGCCACGTCAGTTTTTGAGAGATACAAGAAGGACATGGGAATTACATTTAGCATTACTCCAGTTGACAAACTCAACAACAGTACTTCGCTCTCAACCGGCTCAGGTGGCAAGAATAAAAAATTTAGTAATCTTTCCTTTCAAATAATGTGATCTCTTAAAACAAAATCAGTAAGTATCTTTCTTTCAAATAATGCAATCTCTTATAAGAAAATTAAAGAGTGTATTTTCCTTCAAATAACATAATTTCTTAGGAGAAAATGAGGTATATTTTTCTTGATTACCTTTACCAGCTTGCACGGGTTTTCTATAAAACCTAAGGTTTATTTATTTTATTTTTTTGAAGGGAAAATCATTTCAGTCTCATTTATTGATGAAGGATCACGAACATAAAGCTCTTACAATACAGAGCAAAAGCTCTAAGAAAATCATAGCCGAAGCTATAAGGTTAAAAGTCATAGATACATACATAACAATTCGCCATTCAAGACCTATCTATGACATCAAAATCCGTTAACCCATAACTAATCTTCAGTTGTAACAAGTCTGCTCGAGACATACTCAATCCGATACATAGGTAGCAACATCCTCATGCCGAAACTCATCTTCCTCGACTCGCAAGTCACGAAACTATTCACATCCTCAACCCAACTGGCCAGGACCACAAATATAGGAAAAACTCAGGGAAAACGGAAAGACGGGAAAAAATAAAAATAAAAGCACAAAAGCCTACAAAACACCACTAGAGGAAGGCTGCCGGATGATTCTAGCCAGAAAGCGAAAAAACCACAAGAAGGCACATGCAAGTCACAATCCGTCGCAGGGTTGCCGGAATCAGAAGCGACAGGTGCCGTTAGAAGTGGGTGGGGCCGGTGCGCGTGGTGGAGTGACACGTGTCGAGGTGGGTCTAACGGAAGGACGTAGATCGAGCTTTGAACAGTCTGATCCAAGAACCCCATCAACCTTAGAAAAAGACATGGCAAAAATGGTGGATGACACACTCGGCGCGGTGGGGCTTGAGCCTGTAACAAAAGAAAAATAAGCAAAAAGAAAAGGGGGGGGGGGGAGGGAGCAAAAGTTCTCCCCAAACCTAAGGTTTATTGAATAAGAGGTATCCAATAATTTCTTTAGCATATTAATTTCATCTTGTATGAAAATTGGGAAGCCTCGGCTCCCTCATAGTAGTCAATACTATAGCAATAAATGAAGATTTCAGCCGCCCAACAATTTGATATGGTAAACATTACGCTACATAATCTAGCAATCCATAATCATGCACTATTTGTACAAGAGAAGTGCTATATTTACTAAAGATTTTCTTCAAAAGTTGATTATCAAATAACTTGTTATTATGGATAGAGAAATTTTAGGTCTCCCAAATTTGTTTTTCAAAATTTGGCTTTCAAGTGATCTGTTACCATCCTATGTAATATCTAGTTTGGGTAAATAAAAGCATAAAGAGATAGAATGGTGATTGGTGACACATCATTTGGAGACCAAATTTTTTAAAAAAAGTTTGAGAACCCTAATATTTCTCTCATCCATAAGATTTATTATTTTGGAGACGACATAAAAGAAAGTTCTAAAATGAATGATTTAATATTATCTTTTTAATAATATTATATTTATTTTGGAAAATGTGTTATTATCTCATTAAATGGTAACACATCACTTGGAATGCTAGGAATGATAAAGGGAAATTATTGTGGGAGACAAAGAAGAGAAAATACATGAAGGAAAGAAAAAAGTAAAAATGAAAATAATATTTTAATGATATAGAGAATGATAAAGGGAAACTATTGTGAAGTGTATATATGTAGATAGGAAAGAGAAAGAGGTTGCGTTGAGAGGTGTGTTGAGACAGGAGAGAGAATGAGTTCTTTTCAATTTAATAAGGTCCCGTTTGGTTCGCGGATTAGACCCTTGGATTGGACTAGCTAACACTAAGTATAATTAGTCCTTTGTTTGGTAACACTCTATTCCTGAGAATAGTCTATTCCCATGGGATTACTAATCCTATACACACAGGGTTAGCTAAGCCACTAAAAAACGAGTGACTTAGCTAATCCTTTCTTGTGGGATTAAAATTATCGTGTAAATTGCCCACAAAAACCCCACCCTTCTAGCACCCACGTCTCTCAAGAAGACTCTGCAAAACGATCTCCATCTCTCAAAGAGCAACGATCTATCTTCTCTGCGCAAGGTATTTCTCTCCCCCTCTCTTCTCTTCGATTTCTCTTCTTTGTTTCTTGATTATTTCATTCTCTCTTTGTTTCTTGGATTTTTTTTTTTTCTCTGTAATGTTTCTCAGTTTTTTTTTTTTTCTTTTGATTCTTTGTATCGTTTCTCTTTGACTCTGTTTAGGGTTTATTTTTTATTTTTTAATTCTATTTCTCCATCTCTCTTTCTCTATACTTTCTCAGTTTGATTTTAATTCAGTTATATATATATAACCTATGTTCAAGCGTGTATATATATATATATATATACACACGCTTGAACACAGGTTGTTCAAGCGTACAACCTGTGTTCAAGCGTGTATATATATACACACACGCTTGAACACAGGTTATTCATACCTGTTCAAGCGTGTATATAAATATATATATATACCCAAAACGTTTCTCAATTTTTTTTATTTCTTTTGATTCTCTATATCGTTTCTCTTTGATTCT
>NC_081541.1:39970461-39981396 GCF_901000735.1 Corylus avellana | reverse complement strand
ATCGTTTCTCTTTGATTCTGTTTAGGGTTTATTTTATTTTATTTTATTCTGTTTCTCCATCTCTCTTTCTCTATACTTGCTCAGTTTGATTTTTAATTCAGTTATATATATATATACGCTTGAACATAGATTATAAATACCTATTTTGGGGTTTTTTAGTGTGATTCCCTTGTAGATTATTGGTGTGTGTATTAATCTTTATGTTGCTATCACAACAATTTGTGTGCGTTTGTGGTTTTCTTGTGTCTTTTTGTAATTATAAATGATTGTGTTTTGGAGTTTTTGAATTGCTCCTATTTGGAGTTTGTGGTTTTCTTGTCATACCATTCATATTCCAATTGACGTAGACATGCTTGCTTGTAATCATGTGGTTTTTGTATTTTGACAAATAATCCTAACATGTTATTAAAAGAATATGAGGCACTAAGTTGGCCCTTATTTTTGAACGTGATGACCCTATATTTAAATTTGACATGTGTTGTTTGTTTACAGTTATGGCACGATTAAATTTAGCTACAAGGAACATGATAAAGAAGAGAAAGAATTTGGTGTTAATGTTTTGGATAGATATGTTCTCGGTTGTTGTTGCTTTCTTTGATTTGTTATGTGTTTTGGTAGAAGACCATATTCGACAGAAATCATTGAGAGCTACATACTTTATTGATTTTTATTCAAGGCAAGGAGATCTTTACCGTTTAATATAAGAGGATGATGAAACTTGCCATAACCATTTTAGAATGGATAGAAATGCATTCAGCAATTTATGTAATATGCTTGAAGCAAGAGGTGGATTAAAAGCCACAAAACACATGCTAGTAGATGAGCAAGTTGCAATGTTTTTATATATCTTAGCTCATCACGTAAAGAATAGAATTATAAAACGTCAATTTAGGCGCTCAGGAGAGACAATTAGTAGGCATTTCAAAAGCGTATTACATGCGGTTATACAGTTACATGCAGAGTTTCTTAAGAAACCGGAGTCAGTTCCCGAAAACTCTACAGATGAGAGATGGAAATGGTTTAAGGTATATTATAATGCGCTTTTTGCTAAGTTTATTTTCATCCAACTATGATATTACATACTGACATATATATATATATAAAGAATTGTTTAGGTGCATTAGATGGAACACATATTAGGGTGAGGGTACCTTTAGACGATAAACCTAGACACCGCAACAGAAAGGGAGAGATCACCACAAATGTACTAGGCGTATGCTCACAAGACATGCATTTTATCTACATTTTAGCTAGTTGGGAAGGCTCTGCCGCAGATGGTAGAGTGCTTCGAGATGCAATAAATAGGAGAAACAGATTGATTGTACCTCACGGTAAGGAAAATACCTTTGCCAATTTCATTATTTTAATAATCCTTTGTTGTACTAAATCCATTTAAAAAAAAAAAAAAAACATATATAGGTTACTACTATCTTGTTGATGCTGGCTACACAAATTGCAAGGGTTTTCTTGCACCATATAGAGGGCAGCGATACCACCTAAATGACTGGAGAGTTGGACATCAACCAACTACAGCTGAAGAATTCTTTAACATGAAACATTCGTCGGCTAGGAATACTATTGAGAGATGTTTTGGGTTGCTTAAATTACGTTGGGCTATTTTAAGGAGTTCATCATTTTATCCAATTAAGATACATAATCAGATTATTACGGCATGTTGTCTTCTGCATCACTACATACGAAGGATGATGCCTGTGGATCTATTAGAGGAAGAATTGGACCAAAAAGAGCACTCACATACCGGAAATAATAATGATCCAACAACACATATCGAGGCTTCAGATGAATGGAGTGCATTGAGAACAACTATGGCAAATGAAATGTTTAATGCGTGGAGGGGAATTAGGCGAGGCCATTGATATGTAACAATTATTTAAATATGTTATGTGTGGATGACAATTGACCATGTTAAGATGTACTACGTTATGGGTCAATTTTTTTCTTAATATATTGAAACCTTTCTTTGCATGCTAGCAATTGGTCTTTATTGTTGATGTTAGCCATATTGGTATGTATATTTTCCTTGATAATTATAGTTTTATTACTTTATGTATCATTGTTCTTCATTTTTTTTAGATATGAATTCATCCACATTGGATTCTCAAGATTCTGTTAGAACGAAATAGGCTCCTGAAGAAGATGTCAAACTTGTTCAGGCTTTGGTTGAGCACTACAATGAAGGAAACGATAGACAAGAGACTAGGCTTCAACCAGGTTATCTTAGAATCTTGGAGGTAAAGCTCTCAAAGACATTACCAAATGCTGGAATCAAAGCAAAACCACATATAGAATCAAGATTGAAAACTTTGAAAAGGGAATTTCAAATAGTCCATGCAATGTTGTGTGGTCCTGATGCAAGTGGATTTGGATGAGACAATGTTAGAAAATGTGTGGTTGCTGAAGATGCTGTGTGGCAAGCGTATGTGCAGGTAAATTTGTATCATGTTGCAATTGATATATTTATAATCTTATTATGTGCATAATATATTAATTGAACATTATCATATTTGATGGTTTTGTAGAGTCATAAAGGGGCAGCTGCTTTTAAAAATAAATCTTTTCCCTTATATGAAGATCTTTGCATTGTCTATACAAAAGACCATGCTACTGGCAGAGATGCTCAAACACCAATTGACATTTGTGAAGATTTACAAAATGAAAAATGTGATGAAAACAATATTGGCCAAAACGAGAAAGATGGGTTCGAGGAGTTTAATGAAGACGTGTCGTGCACACAGTTGCCCACCAATGGCAATGGAGGAGAGGGACTTTTGGGTCGAAAAAGAAAAAAGCCTAATAAGAGTACCGAAGATAACATCGCCAAAAAATTTCTTGAAATTGGTAACCAGCTTGCGACGAATTTAATTACTGCATCAGAAAATCTTAGCAAGGCAGTTACAGGTTCAGTAGAACGAGAGAGTAGATTAAAAGTTAATGATGAGCTATCAAAAATAATTGGTCATAGCAGTAAGGATCATCTCAAAGCAGCAAGATTGATTGTTTGTCAGCCTGAGATAATGGATCTATTCTTCAGCGTTCCAGATTATGACAAAGAAGAATTGGTGCGTAGAATTATTAATGACGCTTGAGGAGTTGCAGAAAATTGACTATTTTTAGTTTGCATTCATGTTTACATTTTTTAATTAAGAACGATTGCTATACCATTTTTTTGATGGTTAAGATGTTTAGTGATATATATAAGTAAGAACCATTGTTATACCATTTTAATTGAGTTCTTACCAAAATGATATCAAGATGGTTAATGTGTTTTTCGTAGTTTTAATTATAAAATATGGTGATATGATGATTATGCAATTTTTTTATATAAATAATTTTAATTTTGTAGCGTAATTGTTAAAAAAAAAAAAAAAACACACATACATGATATAACTAAAAAAAAAAAAAATTATAGTAAAATTGTTTATGTTTCAAAAAAAAGAAAAGAATGAAAGTCCTTAATAATATAAATTGTATTTATATTATAAGGGTATTTTAGGAAATAAGATCACAATACGATTCCATTCACCAACATGTTGCATTGTACCAAACGAAGGAATAGGATTAGGTAGTCTATTCCAGCGTTACAACCAAACAAAGGAATAGGACTAGCTAATCTATTCCCAGTGGTAGCTAATCCTTTTCCAATGGACTAGACAATCCGCGAACTAAACAAGGCCTAAGTCTTTGGATCGCTACAGTGGAGTCTGTTATGGGTGACTTTTTGTGATTTTTTTGACATTTTTCATAGACTTAGGGAATGGAAACCTATATAGGGAGTCTGCTGTGAATGCTCTTAGACCATGACAAATAGCTTCTAAATAAATATTGTTATAATACCAAACACTAAATACCATTAGATTAAAGGTCATCCGCATGTAGATCATGCTATGCAACATCATACGAACTACAAAGATCGGGTAGTACTCAATCGCTTGTTCGGGGGTATGTATCTACACAATTCAACTTCATATCAAAATAATAATACCAAACACTAAAACACCATTAGCAATCACAAAAATAATTATTTTGGAGGAAATTTCACAAAACCTCTCTTGAACTTTTAGTCGTTTTGATACTTCTCCCAAAGTTTAAAAACTCTCAATTAAGGGTATCGAACTTTCAATTTATTTCAATTACCTCATTCTATTAGGATTTTTCGTTAAATCTTATCAAATTTTCCAAAATTTCAAAAATTCCTGGGAGGTCCTAGTTGGGTCCCGGTGGTGGGTTGACCAGGTCCCGGCGAAGTCCAGACGGTGACCCGGCAGGGTCTTGGCAATGAGGTCCTGATCGGGTCTCAACATGGTCCCGACTAGGTCCCGGTGGGGTCCCAACGTGGTCTCGACCAGTCCCACTGGGCTTGCATTGGTAAACTCCTGGTGAAGTACCAGCAACATTCCGGCTTGGTCTATCAATTTGAGAATGAGATGCTCAAACTTGAAAAATTGTTTACGGTTTTCAAAAATGGAAACAATTTTCTAGAAATTAAATCGACCTTGAAGCCTCAATATCATAGCTTGGGACTTTATGGTTTTCCTTGGCTTCCTAACTGCTGCCAGGTATATACATATATATACATATATGTGTCTCTTATTAATTGCCCATTTTCTTGGTTTATTAGTTAAATTTGCTTAAACTAATGGATTATATGATCATTCACTTTGCCTAGCGTCCGGGTTTCGAAGGAATTAGGGAAAGGAGATGCCGAAGTTGCAAAATTCGCCATTAAAGTCATCTCTAGTATTTCTGTATGTCTTAGAGTAGTCTTTTGGATTTTGTACCTTGTTTTTGGTCATAAAATCGGATTCTTGTTCACATGTAATGAGGAAGTTGCAGAAGTTGTTTCAGACCACTCTATCCTTCTTAGCCTGTCTGTCTTACTCAACAGTGTCCAGTACTCTCAGGCATGTATTTGATTTCATAATATCATGAAGATAGGGAAAGAAACCCACTCCCAAGTTCTTTACAAATATAAACGTGGTTGTAGTGGTAAGTCATTTGACTCTCGTGCTTCGTGAAGTATTAGGTTTAAGGTTCCACCAATTGAGTATAAACAATTTTTTAGTTTCACCCTCGTGGGTGAAAGACCGAGCTTTAACCAATCTATGTAAAGGCAGTACTTTACACGGTGTCCTAGAAATGTCATTCGGATGATAATACATTTAACGATGGTTTTTATTGATCTTTTTATATATAGGTGAAGAGAGAATTAAATCGCCTGAGTAAGCGGCTCTTGAAACCTTCTTATGAATCTAATGGAAATTTGCTGAGGATAGACCTTAAGGGATGATTCTTATAAGGGTAGATATTGTAACATCCCCAGCCCGTTAAGGCCGAATTTGCCACTTTTCTCCTTTTACAACAAAAGTTCTTGCAAAGATCTATAAGGTCTATCAGAGTACTTGATTTTAAAGGATACGATAAATGTATAAAACATTATTCAAGAGATTTTATTACAAGCGAAATTAGAAAACATTAAACTTTAGTTGCGGAATATCATATTATTACAATAATTGATATGAAAAGACTTTGAAAGTTAATAATTATTCCCGCCCCCATTCCGGCCTTCTATTCCAGTGTCCTTTCTACCTGAAAACAAGAAATAAAACTGAATGAGCCCAAAGGGGGCCCAGCAAGTAAAATCCACAACCATAAATAGTTTTGCTCCTTGTTCTCAGTTTTGATAATTGTTTTTACAAATAAATATACATCCAGCCATAATAATAATACATGTATGTACGGTTGCATCTTCCGTAGCATATACGTACTATTACATCTATTATTAGATCATCGTCATAAATCATCTTTATGAATCATCATCATAATGCATCGCTATGAATCTTCATTGTAAATCATCATAGTATATCATCGTTGAAAATCATCATAATATATCATCGTTGTAAATCATCATAGTATATCATCATTGAAAATCATCATAGTATATCATCATTGAAAATCATCATAGTATATCATCGTTGAAATTATATTATCATTTTCTCATATTAGGGCCCATGTACACTATTACCCCTGTGTACGAGGGTTGCGGGTCCTTGTGACCATGGCACTGAACTGTGGCCACAGCCATGCCCGACCGTCAATTAACTCTTTCTTGGTGCACTCCACGGTCTAGTTGATGGAATACCACCTTCTGGCATAGCCTCCTTCAGTGGTTTCGCCTCCATCCGAGTATCGGTACCGAACTCCTCTCATCTTTACTTATCTTGGGGCCAAAAATACTCTCCTCCATACATGTGCCCTCATTTCATAAACATTTAACTCATTTCTTGTACTTTTCTTTGTACTTCTTTTGATGCATCTTAGGGCAACATGTAGGAGGGTTTGTCATCATTCTTCTTTCTTATAATCATCATCATTTCTCAACTTTCTTTTCTTAAAATGGAAACTTTTCCAAATATAAACTTGTTGTGCTTAGAAAGCATTTAAATAAATAGAAACTTTCTAAATAATTCTTTTAGAAATCCTTCATGCATGCAACATAACTCCATGACAGGTAAATAAAATAATCATTTACAGTTTGATACAAGAATGAATAAATAGCATGACATGAAGTACTTTTAGAAGGTTAGTGAATTTACTTACTTCTAGACTGAAGCTAAAAAGTGGTCTGAATGATCTAGTTGCTCCAATCTGACTAACACCAGTAGTATATCTTTCAAACTAATTTCTCAAGTCCGTTCTCTCTCGTGTTCTTTCTTTCTTGCAACGCTTTGTCTCGCCCTTTCTCTCTCTGTTTCGTGTAAACACTTTCAGAAAGAAGAAAGACCGAGTAGAAAACGGAAGAAGGAAGAATATGTGGAAGAGAGGATATGAGTGGTGAAAATTGTGAAGGGGAAGAGCTCTATTTATAGGAAAAAAACCAAATACTATTCCGCCTTTCATTTACAATTCTACCCTTTATTTACTATTTCACCTACCATTTACTATTATACCTACCATTTACTATTTTACCTACCATATACTATTCTACCTACCAATCTCCAATTACCATACATACAATATCATAAATTCTCAAGAATTAACATCCTTGCCTAATATGAATATTAATATAATCATAGCATCAAATTAATATCTCTAAAATAAGATTTTCAAAATCTGAGGTGTTACAATCTTCCCTCCTTATTAGAATTTCGCCCTCGAAATTAAAACTTTAATTATCACTATATCCATGAATTTAGATTCTATCATATTCATCAATCAATTAATAATTATGCTATTCTACGTACTTCAACCATAAAATAAGACTTTACAGGAAACTTACTCAAACAAATGGGGTATTTGTTACGCATGCTTTCTTCCAGTTCCCATGAAGCTTCCTCTGTTGAGTGATTGTTCCACAAGACTTTCACTACTGATATACTTCTGTTTCTAAGGACTTGATCCTTTCTGTCGAGTATTCTTGTTGGTGTCTCTTCGTAAGTCATGTTGGGTTGGATTTGAAGGGGTTCGCTTTCTAAAACATGTGTTGCATCCGGAACATATTTCCTCAACATTGATATATGAAATACGTCATGAATCTCACTTAAGTTCGGGGGTAATGCCAAACGATAAGCTACCGCCCCAACTTTCTCAAGAATTTCAAAAGGACCAACGAACCTGGGACTCAACTTCCCTTTTCTTCCGAATCGCATTACTCCTCTCATAGGAGCAATCTTGAGGAAGACTTTTGTGCCAACTTCAAATTCTAGCTCTCGTCGTCTCGTGTCAGCGTAACTCTTTTGTCGACTTTGAGCTGCTGCTAATCTCTGCTTTATTACCGTTATCTTCTCACATGTATCTTGGATGATTTCTGGCCCAAGTAGTTTCCGCTCTCCTACCTCGTCCCAATATATCGGCGACCTACACTTTCTTCCGTACAATGCTTCATAAGGTGCCATATCAATGCTCGCATGATAACTATTGTTGTAGGCGAATTCTATCAACGGAAGATATTGGATCCAGCTCCCCTTGAAATCAAGAACACACAATCGCAGCATATCTTCCAAAGTTTGAATTGTCCGTTCCGTTTGCCCGTCGGTTTGAGGGTGAAATGCTGTGCTGAAAGTTAGCCTTGTACCCATTGCCTCTTGTAAACTCCGCCAAAATCTTGAGGTAAATCTTGGATCTCGATCCGACACAATGGATACGGGAACTCCATGTAGTCGTACGATCTCCTTGACATAGAGTTCTGCGAGCCGATCCATACTGTAATTCATCTTGATCGGTAGAAAGTGTGCAGTTTTAGTTAACCGATCAACAATGACCCAAACCGCATCTTGACCACTTTGAGCCTTGGGAAAACCAGACACAAAGTCCATCGAAATACGTTCCCATTTCCATTCAGGAATAGGGAGAGGTTGTAAAGGCCCTGCAGGTCTTTGATGTTCTGCCTTAACTTGTTGACACGTCAGGCATCGCTCCACGTATTGCGCGATATCCTTCTTCATTCCATTCCACCAATAGCTTTTGCGTAAGTCTCGATACATCTTCGTGCTTCCCGGATGGACTGTATATAAGGATTGATGGGCTTCTGACAAGATGACCTTCTTCAGTTCTGCATTATTGGGAACGCACACTCGGTCACGAAATCTTAACACTCCATCCTTGGAGATTTGGAAATCTGGTTGTAGCCCCTTCTCCATTCCTTCACGAATTATAGATGACTCGCTGTCTGAAAGCTGTGCTGTCTTGATTTGTTCCAACAAGGTTGACTCCAGGGTTAGGCTGCTCATGCAAGATTGAATTATCTCAATCCCCTCCTTGTCTAGGTCAAGGAGTAACTTTTGATGCATCGTGAATATGGCCGATAATGTTCCCTCCGTGGTTTTTCTGCTGAGAGCATCAGCGACTACATTCGCCTTTCCAGGGTGGTAGTTGATCTTACAGTCGTAGTCGCTTAGTAGTTCCAACCAGCACATTTGTCGCATGTTGAGCTCCTTTTGGGTGAAGAAATACTTTAGGCTCTTGTGATCTGTGAAGATTTCGCAATGCTCTCCGTACAAGTAATGTCGCCATATCTTTAAAGCAAAGACTACTGCGGCTAGCTCGAGATCATGAGTTGGGTAATTGCGTTTGTAGGTCTTCAATTGTCTTGAGGCGTAAGCGATAACCTTCCCTTGTTGCATTAGCACGCAACCCAAGCCTTTAAGAGAGGCGTCGCTATAAATTACAAATCCACCAGTCCCTGATGGAAGACCTAAGGTTTCTTTTATAAGAGGTATTTTACAATTATTTTAGTACATTTCATTTTGGAAAGTTTTGACTGCTCCCTCATAGTACTCCCTCATAGTAGTCAATATATTTTCTAGAGTAATACTCACACTTTCCTACACTTATTTTTTCACACCCATTAGTAGCTTTTAAAATCAACATTGAACTATACGAAGTAAAGAAACTTCACTGTTTTTTTTGTTTAACCCTTAAGGAGAAGGAGATTTCTTCACATTATTCACAAAGAGGAGAATATGGCTAAAGACCTCACCACACTATCAGCGGAGGAAAGCTTGGAGGTGGAAGTTCAAGAATGGGCACGGGAAGAAATTCAATCCTGTCTAGTTGGCAAGTTACTGGATTGGATTGTTGGGAAAGATATTATCAAAGCTACTTTGATTAGGGGGTGGAAACCTACAGGTACCATCTCCCTCAAAGTAGTGGGGACGAATCTTTTTCTGGTGGAATTTAAGCATGTATGGGACAAATCAAGGTTTATGGAAGGGAGACCTAGGTCTTTAAAGGAAGCTTGTTATCCATGGAGGAATTTGATGGGATAACTCCACCATCAAAACTTGCATCCGATAAGGTTGCCTTTTGGGTGTGGATGTATAATCTACCATTGGCATGTATGGGCCACCACGTTGGTCATAAAATTGGTTCCTCGGTTAGAATGGTTGAAGAAGTAGATGTTGACGAGGAAGGAGTTGGATGAGGTGGATATCTGAGAGTGAAAATTAGGATAGATTTGTCTAAACCACTCTCAAGGAGACGGATTTTGAAGCTAAAAGGAAATTCAATGTGGGTTACTTTTCAATATGAAAGATTGCACAAATTTTGTTTTGATTGTGGAATTATTAGGCATGGAATTGCTGGATGTTTGAAGAGAAGTGCAAACCAGAATAAAGGTGAGTACACGCAATATGGGCCTTGGTTGCGAGTGCCTTCTCGAAATCGGTGGAGGACAGAGCAGGTTTGGAACCGGTGGGAAGTGGCGGTGAATAACACCGAGACGGAGCAACGGAACCGGTGATAGCTGGCAGAGACATTTTAGAAAAGGAAAGAAGGAGCGGGAGCATTGAAGTCTATAACGGAAATCTTGGGGAAAATATTTGGCAAAAATTAACGAATACTTAGCCAGCTGAGGAATGGATGAATGTGGAGCATGATTTCAGGAGCAAATCTTGTGGGAAAAATTATTTTGGCAATCAATCACAGCTAGAACGACATCCACTAGTCTACACGTATGGGTATATTAATTTAATTGTTTTTTTTTTTTTTTTTTTAATTTTAATTTTTTCCTTTTTAATAATACTCCTTGCCTCATGTCAGCTTTTTATTGGGCTGATGTTGATTTCTGTCAATTTTTTGGATGCAAATTGGACGAGAGTACTAACTCGATTTTAATCAAAAATTGTGGTACCATTTGTGATACGAATTGAAAAAGTAGATAAAAATAAAGTTATTAAACCATAGGAGACAAAAGGTATTTAATCCTAAAAAATAAGTTAGGATTTAACGGACTCTTTGTGGTGGAAGCAGTAGGGAGAAACGGTGGATTGACATTATTCTGGAATGGTGACATAAGTGTTTCTATCCAGAACTATAGTAGACGGCATATTAATGCGAAGATCCAATTTTAAGGACAAAATGTGAAGTGGAAGTGGAACATATGCTTAACCAAAAAGTTACAATCCAAGAGAATGCCCG
>NC_081541.1:39967284-39970440 GCF_901000735.1 Corylus avellana | reverse complement strand
TTATCACTCTCCAAGGTTATAAGATTGCAAATTCAACAAACATTCAAATATTTAAGCAACAATGATCAAATGTTAATGTTTTTTTATTTTATGTTTATATGTTAAATATTCTCCCAAATTCTTATGTTTCCCTCTCCTTGGGCACAACCAAAACCAAACGATGTATTTTGTTAGGATTCTACGAATACTAAATATTTACTCATTCAAATAACTCACCCGCAGTGCTTTGATCTATAAGTTAACGGGCCAAAATTCTGTCCCAATTTCAGCCCATCATTCTTTTGCCACAATTTGGGCAAGATCCACAAAATCTATGTTATTAGTTGATACTGGCCAACACTTGCAGATGGTTCGACTTGTTAATTGGGTTACAAGTCTCTCGGTCGAAAATTGTGGGAGGGTAGGCCTTCACTGGCCAACGCCCTAGCCTAATCTCTACCCGAACTATTGTAATGGCTAAAAGGTCGTGAATCCGACACAAACCTAATAAGAATTTAGTGGGTTCGGATCAAGGGGTTTAATCGGTTTAATTAAAGGTGTTGAGTTATATATGATTGACTTATATAGTTTTATACTCATGCCTTGATACAATCTCAATTCGATACGCAACATAAGGGTTGGCAATTTTTTACATGACCAATGAAATATTACTGAACACAAAATAGGATTGAGAAGTCTAACTTGTTTAATTAAAAATGATAGAATTATGGTTAATAACCTATATAGACTTATATTCATATGAGTTGCAAGCCGTTTATATGACTTGCTTCTTTCTCTTTCTTACATGCTGTCTTGATCTATTGAGACATCTGAAGACAACGTACAATTGTTGTTTTGAATTAAATTAATGTATTAATTAGTCTCATAATTCTCATAAGTTACATATTTATTATATAACTCTCATAATTCTCTTATGTTGCATATTTATTATGTAACTGATTTTCATAAGTTATATATTGATTATGTAATTCTCTTAATTCTTTACATATTAATTATGTACTTATTGTATTCTTGACCTTATTCAACTATAAATAGGCAATTTTATTGTATAATTTCGATCAAGTGAAGGAAAGATGTAGCCAAGAAAAGATTTTGACGTGTAGATGAAAGCCATAGGTTGAACCAACTTAATCTGTATCTTTCTTCCTTGCTTTTTCTCTTTATATTTTTTTTTATAAACTTTAACACGATCAGGGCCATTCATTGGATCTTAATCTAGCATGGCCTGATCACCCAATTAAGTGCATGTCATCCCTGTGGTTTGCTTCTTCTCAGATAAACGACGCCAATCCGACTTGGATTAGTATGGGTACAGATAGAAGATGATGGTGGGCCCAATGTAAAAGTAGAAAAATGAGTCCAATTCCAAACCAAAGAAAGAATTCAAGACCCCACACTGAATTGTAAAACCAATAGCAACAAATCCGACGTGGATTAGTATGGCCACATATACACGATGATGTCAGACCCCTTCTCCTCCTCTTCACACTATTTACGTTTTCTTTTCTTAAAAAAATCAAAATCAAAATATTTTCATATTTTTATTTTTTATATTATATCATTTATTTTTTATTACTTTTTAAATAAAAAAATTAATACAAAACAAAACATTTTCGCTTTTTCATAATAAACATTTTTAAACTTTTCCAAATCAATGCACGTAAGTTACGGTAACAAAGAGAAAATGGTGAAAAAGAGTTTATCGAACACTCCCGAATATCATTGTCGGATAATTTCTTGCCATATTGACATTTGAGATTACTGGCTTGCACAACAATTACAGCGTGATCAACGTTGTCTTGGTGATCAAGGGGCAGGAATCTCTTAACCCATGATAGTATACAGCCCTCTTCGTGCAAAGCCATTTATCAAATCTTCAGTAGCTTCAACTTCCACCTTGCGGCATGGTGTGAGCTTGCTCTTCCTTCCTTGTGGGTGCCTCCGGTAGTGGGTTGGATTAAAGAGAACTTTGACGTTGCATTTAAGGGCTCTTTTGTTGTAGCAACGGCTATGATTAGTGATGAGAGGGGTACTATTATTGGAGCTGCCAAGTAGAAGCTTCACTCTTCAGATGCCTTGCAAGGAGAGGCTCTTGCAGCCTTATTGGCTATTCACTTGGCAGTTTCGTTGGGCTGCAACTCTCTTTCTTTGAAATGTGATGTTCTTTTGGTGGTGCTCGCTATTAACAACCATACTTTATTTTTTTTTCTCTTACTTTTGCTAATTGTATGTTAGTGTAGTTTTATCTTTCTTTCAAAGTTAGAATGTTTTAAAAATATTTCAATGTGTCAATTTTTATACACATGCTTTATCCAAATAAGTCGCTTCCCGTCTTATCTTTGAAAGCATTTTCATAAAATTTTATATTCCCTCTTCCATCCTAAGCAAGAATTGGAAATATCCTATCCTTTAGCCTCTTTTCCTTATTCACTTAGATAAATAAAATAAAAATAAAAATAAAAAACGTTTGCTTTTGTTGACAATATTACCTTTTCGTTCTTAAAAAAAAGCTACTTTTTATTTTATTTTATTATTATTATTATGAATAAGGTTGATTAGAGTACTATTATTTTGGACATGACTAGTCAACTACATGCTTGTAATTGACTAGTCATGTCAATTACCAAAGGGTATATATATATATATATATATATATATATGACTCATAGGGTGTGCATTTTTTAAATGATTTTAATTTGATACGAACAAAAATTAATTGATATAAAAAAAAAAAAAGTAAGATTTTTTTTTAAAAAAAGTATAAAAATAAAAATATTTGATATAAAAAAAATTGTTTTTATTGTAATTTTTTATTTAAATAATAATAATAAATTATTAATATGATGTAAAAAATAAAAAAAGTAAAATAAATAGTATCAAAACGAAAACATTTACCAAATGGAAGCCAGCTCATGCATCAACCATTTGTGCCCTTATTTGGCAGAGGTTGAGCTTGCAATTATTTGGATTTTAATGTGCATTCCATATCTGAGCTTTTGTCCCACAAGAGTCAGGGAAACGTCACCTACCAGTTCTTGTCGGCTCGAATATTTGGTGTTAACTTTGACTTGACCCAAGGATATATTTTAAAGTTCTTGCACATGCACGACAATAGTTTTACCCTGTCTGTTTACTCTTATTTATTATATTTCTATA
>NC_081541.1:39940144-39966767 GCF_901000735.1 Corylus avellana | reverse complement strand
CCCCTTTGGCCATCAAGCCATTTTTGCAATCCCAAATTTTCTTCTTTTTTTTTTTTTTTATAAAAAATAAAAAGTAAAAAAGTAAAAAAATTAGGGACAATATGAAAATTTTTTGATGAAATTGGACGAATTGAAAAAAAATTTGCAAGTTTGGGGGGGTGCATTGCAAAAATTGAAACATTGGTGGTCGAATTGAAAATCGCCCCAAACTTTAGGGGGGTAAAGTGTAATTTTCCTTTTTTTTTTTTTTTTTTTTTTTACTTTAACTTTATTTAAATTCTTAAATTACCATGCAATTTTATAAGTCTTCCAAACTTCAAAATCTCTCAAATTGAACCTTTAAATTTTCAATTGCAATCAATTTACCCCTGTTCAATTTTTGTCTTTAAAACCTCTAAAAATACAAAATTATCCTTCAATTTTCTTTTTATTAAAAAAGAATTGAAAAAAATAATAAAAAAAAGGGTCACAAGGTGTGGTCCAACCGTGGGTCACCTTGTGATTTTTTTTTAATAATTTTTTTTAATTTTTAATTTGAAATTAAGGGTAAATTTGAAATTTTATAAAAAGTCAGGGTATAAACATCATTGTCTCACTTTTAACGTTTTAAATCTGATGGAGAGGTTCAAATTGACTGCAATTGAAAGTTTAAATTCAAAGTTTTGAAGTTCGGAAGCTTATCAAATTGCATAGTAATTCAGGAATTTAAAACGAAGTACTATTGTTTTTTTTTTTAACTTCTTTTTTTTTTTTCGCATACTATATTTTTACTATACACAAAAATGTAATTAAACCAAGGTAAAATGAAAACAAAGAATGTGCATAACAAAGCAATTAGAATGATCAATTTTGCATATTCTTTCCTTTATCCTTTAAGAGTACATTTGAGATTACGATTTCGTAAAAATAATCTGCATTTTTAAAAGATATCGCAAAACGTAAGGAGTTTGGTATTGATTTTTATAAGCAGACTAAGGGGTATTTATTTGAAAAAAATGCGAATTTAAACCAAAATCACGATTTTGTCTAACAAATAGTTGATAAAAAAAAAAAAACATATTTTACCAAACGCCTTTGCGATTTTAAAAAGTCGCAATTTCAAAAACACAATTTTTAAAATCACATTTATTAAAACCACAATTCCAAATAAACTCTAACGCACAGAAAGAGAACTTCCACCCAACTTCTTATTTTGCACCCATTTTTCTAAGTCTTAACATAATCCTAATCACCAACCAGTCATGAGCCTTGTATGTATCCTATTCACACTAAGATGAGGACAACGGAGGTCTGGAAAGAAGTCTTTAAGGTGTGTTTGTCAAATGACTCAAAAAAAGTCTCTATTATTTATCTCAAAATCAATCATAATATTTTTACTTTGTATATCACATCAATCACTTTTTATTATTATTAAAAAAAAACAATACTTTTTTTTTTTTTTCTTTCACATCAATCAAATCTGCTATAGTTCTAGTTCACTTCATTTTTCAAGTCTTTTGGCAAACACACCATAAGAGTGGGTTTGATAAAGAGTTTTGAGAAGAGAAATAGTGAATGAATAATGAATTGATTGATATGATATACATATGAAATAAATTTTAAATTTTTTGTAAAAGAAATATGAAAAAAAGCTATTTGTTAATGTGAAGAAATACATTTCACCTTTTAAAAAAGAACTGAGGGAAAATGGTTGCCAAACATAGTTAGTCTCTGTCCTTTCCCATCCAAAAAAGAAGAAGAAAAGAAAAAAGGTACAAGAGGGCAAATCCATTTGAAAGAAAAGCTAGACAGAGAGAGCATTCCCAAGCCTCTCTATCTTTAACATAGACTCCCCTCTCTCTCTCTCTCTCTCGACCAGGAATTAAGTTGAAGCCATTATCAAGGCTCGAGAACTCCTGAGGCAACTGTAACACCAAGTAAGTAAAGTTTACCCTTTCTAAGTCAAAATTTACTATTTAGCTTTGATATTTTAACTGCCATGGCTTTGAACAGTAAGAACAATATCCATAAGCCTCAGAATTTAGAAATAAAAGTAATGTTGTTGGTGTTTTCTTATCCCTGCATATTATTTTTGTTCTCTTCCTGTTTCAAGACAAATATTACTCTGTGTTCAATTTTTGTTTTTCTTTCATTCTTTCATCTGAAGCAAACTACTGGCTCATCATGGTACACCAAAGCTAGTTTATAATTAAACATAACCTGATTAATTATAGAAACTCCTTAATATTTGCATTAATACCATTTTTTTTTTCATCTGCTATAAATAATGTTGAGTATTTTATGTCTGTTCTTGACCAAGTCTGTTCCTATATACTCCGAGCAAGAATGGAAGATATAACAAACAAATTAAAGTGCTTGTGGAAGGACAAGTAAGTAAGCATAGTGTTTGTTCATACTTAGAAAGTTTGCCCAAAATATACGGATTTGGATTTGGCGAATCATAAGAGGGATCCCGCTGATACAAAAAATAAAAAATAAGACTTGAAGTAGTTGACATTGTCTCTGTGCCAACCATGGTTCTTTTTTTCTTTTTTCTTTTTTCTTTTTTCTTTTTTCTAACTATTAGTCAAAATTGTCTGTGCCAATAGCTGTGTATGGCAGATTTATACATATAGCCGATAACTTTTATATATATAGTGTTGAAAATAAAGGGTGAACAATATTTAATTGCAGTACGAATAAGATATTGACGTATATATTGTACTCTTTTGCTGTGCATGATAAATGTTTTCTATATATATATACACACATGTACAGTCACACACGTCTGTGAGAGGGAGTCATTGATTTCTCGAGTAAAAAAATGGCAGAAATCTGCCGGAAAGGAAAATTATAAAGAATCTCATCAAAGAGCATTTTCATCAAAATTATTTTTTTTTAGGCAATTTAGTTCAAGTGACTAAAATCCTTCATTTTTAGCTTTACTATTTTAACTCAAAATAAATATGTACTATTTACTCACCAAATAAATAAGAAATAATATGAATTTTCTCTCTCTTTATATATTCTTTGAAAAAGTAAAAAATAAAAAATAAAAAAGAATAGTTAAATAAAATGATGAAAGTTGATAGTTAAAGTAGTAAGGCGACTAAGTGTGCTTTAAAAAAATTAGTAATTAAAATAAAAAAAATATACTTTTAGTTATTTTGATAAGTAAAATTTGCTGATAATGCTAAAATTAAAATGCTGTCACATACCATAAAATAACAGCCATGTTGGAGGTTTGAAAAAAAAAAAAAAAAAAGGCTGTTGAGGAAGAGAAGCATCATACTTTTCCAAGAATAAAGTAAAGTTTGGGGATTTGTAACAAGTGTCTTACTTACTATCTTATCCTCAACTAGTGTCCCCTAAAATATATACACATTATTCTGTCGTGGAATAAGTTCATTTTGGATTTAATGGAGGACAACATTGACCAGAAAGTCGTTTCTTCGGAAGGTTAGGAAACTTATCTCCAACAACATACATATTCAGAAAACGGACTTTCGGTTGCATGTTTTTTTTTTTTTTAAAAAAAAAAAAAAAAAATTATTTTAGAGTAATACTAGCATATGCCTAAAGTCTCTTACCTAAATGGTTGGGTAGCACTATAGCTACTCAATGCTTTATTTTATTTCTAGAAAATCGTTTTCTTTTCTCTGCATCTCTATACATGTAATCCCCAATTAACTCCTCTGTTTCTTTAATCAAGCCAAAATGCATCCATTGAAGGAAGCCCCAAGCGGCCCCATCATAGTCACGGCAAAGGATAAGTTGTCCGTGGTAGAGGCATCGTCGCCTCACCTCCTCACACCGGTTCTCGTTTCTCACACGGAAACCCCAATCTCTCTCTCTCTGCATGCCTCCATTGTTCTATCTCTATCTCTCTCTCGTTCTCTCATTTCAATCTGTGGTGCTCTCGGTCTCATCGTGCACCCAAAAGTGGGAGAGGGAGGACTTTAGCGTATTGAAGTAACAATGTATCTATGTTTCATAAAACATTTTAAGGGAGTTTCAAGGGGTTTTACCCTATCTCGCCCCTTGCTACCTCCACCTCTGAGTGTAGCACTCAAATAGCTGGTTAGGAGTTTTATAATGCAAATTTCACCTCTCCATAACTTGGTCTAGGATTAAAAAAGAGATTACTAGTCATGTGGGAAGAATTAGTATACTGTCGTGTCAGTGGTCCCAGCTTGTTGTTTCTTTCTCCAAGATGGAGAACACCAACGATTTTATCCTTCTATTAACAAATTATAAAGTTTGTTTGTGATTGCATTAGGAAATAGAGCTTTTAATGTCAAAAAAAAAACATTATATTTTAGTTTTTCTCAAAACTGCATTTTGATCTTTTTCTTAAAGAAAAAAAGTCAAAGAAGTAGTTTTTGAAATTTTTACGAAACATACAACCTTTTTGTTTGGCATAACTTTTTATATATAATAAGTACTTTTTGAGCTCCTGAGCGCAATCCTAAAGCTTGTTAGGATTGCATTGAAAAATATAGCTTTTAAAGCCGAAAAGAACTTTGTAAAAAGCTTTTTATCAAAGTGTGTTTTGATATTCTTTAGAGAAAAAAAAGACAAAGAGACACTTTATGAGTTTTTTATTTTTAACAAAACGGAATAACTTTTTATTTAGCACAAATTTTCATGTATTAAAACCACTTCTTAAGCTCCTTTAACGCTAGATAATATATTTGGGACAGTTTTCCCTTTTGGTCGTAAATGTTTTGTCATTTTACCAAGTATTTTGCGACAACATTATTCCACCCTTGGAAATAGGGTCACTCACACATTTATAAATGTTTTAATAATTAAAATTCTTTTATGATCACAAGCTAGTTTAGTATCTTTTAATTATAGAGCATAATGAGTGGTATCTAGCTGGATTTCATTAGGATGTAGCCATTACCTATAAGAATGTTGACAGAGACTACTATACTTAATGTATTGTCTAATTAGCAAGTATTTAACATAATTAATATATTTAGTAGACTACCATACTATTAGAAAAATGTGGCAATAAATATTAGTCCTTAATTTTTTTTTTCTTTTTATAAATGCTGATTCAATTTTAGATTTTCACTACTATTAAGGTGCAACTATGTCGTTCTGCAGTCACGTGGACGACTCTTACAACATTCATTGCGAGGTACAATTTCGAATACTATAAAAGACTCTAACTTCCCTCACTAGACACCAATTAGTTTTTAGGTGAGATGGTTAAAGGCCCAATCCAACAAAATGGTATCAGAGCCTAAGTTATGGGTTCAAGTTGTGAGAACCTCACATTTGAGGCGTAACAGTGTCGCTCTATTCACATAGATGGCTATTAGAACATGCCTTGCAGGATTTGATTTCAAATGACATAAAGGCTTTGACTCCCCTCACAGAACACCAATTAGTTTTGAGATGAAAAAGTCAAAAGCGCAATCCAACAACTGCCACATCAACATGTTAACTGCCGCATCAAGAAGTTATATAGTAGTCATATATACTAAATAACATTAATCATTTAACATTAATCTATTTCCATCAACTTTTTGTCTGCGTTAGATCAACATGGTGGTCTTACTTGCTTTTTGATGGTCAAATGATCAACAATAACTTTAATTCAACTCTAAAAGCATAATCTAACTAGATATTTTCGTATAACATTTCTTTTGGCAGGATTAGTAGGATGGACGAGAGATTACTTGGATCAAACCCAAAAAATAATAGCAATCTATCAAGAAGAATATGGGTGGAAACAAAAAAAATATCCAAGATTGCATTTCCTTCTATGGTAGCAAGGGTTACTCAATTTGGAATATTTGTGGTGACGCAAGCATTTATAGGACATCTTGGTGAACTGGATCTTGCGGCTTATGCACTCATACAAATCATTACTGTCCGGTTTGTGAACGGGATACTGGTAAGATTTTTTATCATCCTAATTTTTATTTATTTTTATTTATATTTTTTATTTTTGGATGCATGACATAATTGGGAAAAGTTATAATCGTAACAAATTACATAATAGAGGAATCCTTCAATATTCTTGATCAGATCGATACAGACAAAATTACTAAGACATGTTAGGATATATAGTATATATTGTATATATTGTTGTATATTGGTTATTGGTCGTATATATATGTATTATTAGTGCGCTTCTATATTTATTCTTGTATATTATATGTGATTCAATATACAATTTTATTATCTATCGTATGAGACCCAAAAGTCTTTAGTTTGAATCTAGTCATTATCATTTTTCTCCCATTTTCATTAAATATTTCACGTGGGCTTCGCTTCTTGTTGAGGGAGAGTTTAAGCCCACACATGAGGGTGAGTTTTAAAATATAATTTAAATGATTAAATTCATTTTTTTCTATCAACTTAAGCTTAATTTAACAACCATAGAAACATGCAATGCTTCCAAAAAATTGAATATATGCATTTATGTATGGAAATCAATCTTTCTTTTCTTTTTTCTAATAATATTTATAGGGGAAACTTGACTTTAGACCCCTAAATTACCACCCATTTTAACATGTCCCCCCCTCTCCCAAACTTCAAAACCTCTCACTTTGGACTCCTGAACTTTTAATTTCTATCATTTTTAATCACTCTGTTAGATTTTAAACGTTAAAAGTTAGACAATGACATTTATACCTCTAACTTTTTATAAAATTTCAAATTTACCCTTAATTTCAAATTAATTTTTTTTTTTAAAAAAAAATTATTATATAAAAAAAATGGCCACCTTGTGACCCTTCTTTTCTTTTTTCTTTTTTTTTTCATTTCTTTTTCAATTTTTTCCTCTTTTAATAAAAAGAAAATTGAAAGGCAATTTTGCCTTTTTAAAGATTTTAACGGCAAAAATTAATAGAGGGGTTCAAATTGAGAGGTTTTGAAGTTTAGAGGATGTCAAAACGGACAGTAATTCAGGGGTCCAAAGTAAAATTTCCCCATATTTCTAAGCAATCATAAGAACGGGTTCTATCAATGTGTAACACTTTTTATTTATTTATTTTTTATGCTTATAATTTTGATGTTGTAGCTGGGCATGTCAAGTGCCACTGAGACTCTGTGTGGGCAAGCATTTGGAGCAAAGCAATACCACATGATGGGCATCTACTTGCAACGCTCATGGATCATCAACATTGTTACTGCAACAATCTTGCTCCCCGTCTTCATCTTCGGAGCACCCATCTTCAAGCTACTCGGCGAGGAAGATGACGTTGCAGAAATCGCTGGATATATCTCTCTCTGGTTCATTCCAATTCTCTACTATTTTCCCTTTGCCTTCAGCATCCAAAAGTACCTACAGACGCAGCTCAAAAACCCTATTGTTGGATGGCTCTCCGCTTTCTCTTTTGTGCTTCATGTTCTCTTGTCATGGATTTTTGTGAGCAAACTGAGCTTGGGGATTCCTGGTGCAATGGGTGCGATGATCATATCATATTGGTTAGTGTTAATTGGAATGTTCTGGTACGTCTTTGGCGGTTGGTGCCCCAACACGTGGAGCAGTTTCTCAATAGCTGCTTTTAGTGATTTATTACCAGTAGTGAAGCTCTCATTATCGTCGGGTGTCATGCTTTGGTAAGTCATTCTCTTCACCCAATTACTTCGATTAATGTACTCTTGTTTGACTTCTCTTCTGCTATTGGTACGAGTGTTTTGATTAGAAACGTTTGGTTTGAGTAGTTAATATGTCTAAGTAGATCGAAGCTTATTAACTTTGCCTTTTAAGCTAGATGTACTCTGGTTTGACTTTATCAGTCTAGCTTCCTAACTTATTCAATAGAATCCTTTTTTTTTTTTTTTTTACATTCCCAACAGCTTAGAGTTGTGGTACAATGCCGTTTTAGTCTTACTGGCGGGATACCTGAAAAACGCCACCGTTGAAATATCTGCATTTTCCATCTGGTAAGGGCATATGATAATTTCTATTTTATGTTTTGGATTTTAATCCACCGAAAGTTTCCTAAATTGAATTGAATCGACCTTGCAGCCTCAATATCATAGCTTGGGATTTTATGGTTTTCATTGGCTTCCTAACTGGTGCCAGGTATATACATATATGTGTCTTATTAATTACCCATTTTCCTGGTTTATTGCTTAAATTTTGTTAAACTGATGGATTATGATCATTCACTTTGCCTAGCGTCCGGATTTCGAATGAATTAGGGAAAGGAGATGCCGAAGCTGCAAAGTTTTCCGTTAAAGTCATCTCCAGTATTTCTGTATGTCTTGGAGTGGTCTTGTCGATTCTGTGCTTTGTTTTTGGTCATAAAATCGGTTACTTGTTCACAAGTGACGAGGAAGTTATCGAAGCTGTTTCAGACCTCTCTCTCCTGCTTAGCTTGTCTGTCTTACTCAACAGTGTCCAGCCAGTACTCTCAGGCATGTATTTAATTGATTTCATAATATCATGATGATAGTGAAAGAAACATACTCCCAAGCTCTTTACAAGTATATACATGGTTGTAATGGTAAGTCATTTGATTCTGGTGCCTCATGAAATATTAGTTTTAAGGCTTGACGGGTTGAGTGCAAACAATTTCTTATGATCGACCACGCCTGTGGGTGAAAGCCCGAACTTTATCCGATTAGTGTGGGAGCTTTGTGCAGTTTCTTAGAGATCTAGTTTGGGTGAAACCTCGGAACGATAGAGCACTTATTTAAAAAAAAAAGGTGGAAGCTTCTTTTGTTTTTGATTTCGATTTTTCTTATTCTATAACTTGTGTTTTGCAGGCGTGGCCGTAGGTGCTGGTCGCCAAAGCGTGGTTGCATATATCAATGTAGGTTGCTATTTTCTGATTGGGGTGCCGGTGGGATGTCTTCTTGGATACGTGGCCGATCTAGGAATTACGGTAAGAAGGTTTTTTTTTTTAAAAAAAAAAAAAAAAATCATGATATTAAAGTCATTGAGTCATTAGCCAACAAATCCCATCAAATTCTTCGACTTTACCAAAAATAAGCTAGTTTCATAAGATGGGATTTTATCAATGCCAATTTAGATATCACTCGTAATTCTTGGGCTACTACTATATATAAGATCAAAACTGGCGAGTTTATTAAAATATTAATTAAATGATTAGATTTATTCTTTTTTATTAGCTTATGGTTTCATAAAAAGTAGCGATTTAACATAGTTATTGAATGTAATTTAATTGTTTCAATGCTATGGCAATATTGTCACTCATATTTACTATATATGTAGATGGAGGAAAATATGCATGCCTTAATTAGTTCTTAATTTTTGTTCTTAATAAAACTTTTCAGGGTCTATGGATTGGAATGATCATTGGTGTTGTGATGCAATCACTCGTGCTCGGCTATGTTACCTTTAAGACTGATTGGAATGAACAGGTAAATCTCAATGATTGCAATTTATATAATAGAAATGTCATTTAGGATGATAATACATTTAACCACGGTTTTTATTGATCTTTTTATGTAGGTGAAGAAAGCATCTGATCGCCTGAATAAGTGGCTCTTGAATCCTTCCAATGAATCTAATGAAAACTCTGCTGAGGAAAGACTAATTATGGATGAACACTAGCATTGTTCCTTCTCTCAATTTTGTGTTTGATGGCAACCTACGACCTTAAGGGATGATTCTTTGGTGCAGGGTAGATATTGAACCCATTAAGGTCATTTTTGTTCGGTTGCAAGAGCTAAGGATTTGATAAAATCTTGATGTTTTCATCCCAGCTATATATCCATGCTGTGAACAACTTGTTATAACTGCATTAGGAAAGTCGATGAATGTTTTTAGAGCCCTCTGACAAAGTAATGCTATAAGTTACTTTTATGTTCTTCTTGTATCCTTATAAAATTGATGTGACTTTTAAAAGCATTGTTGAATTAAAATTCAATAGAACGTAATTTATCACAAATCCAATGGTGATTTTAAGGCCACGTTAGTTTTGGAAGAATACAAGAAAGACATGAGAATTACATTTACCTTTACTCCAGTTGACATACTCCACAACACTTCACTATCAACCGGCTCAGGTGGCCAGAATAAAAAATTTAGTAATCTTTCCTTTCAAATAACTTAAACAAAAATCGGTGAGTATCTTTCTTTCAAATACTGCAATCTCTTATGAGAAAATTAAAGAGTATATTTTCCTTCAAATAACATAATTTCCTAGGAGAAAATGGGGTATATTTTTCTTGATTACCTTTACCAGCTTGCTCGGGTTTTCTATAAAACCTTGACTCCCTCACAATAGTCAATATATTTTCTAGAGTAATACTCGCACTTTCCTACACTCATTTTTCCACACCCATAAATGGCTTTTAAAATCAACATTGAACTATACGAAGTAAAGAAACGTTATAGTTTTTTTTTTTTTTTTTTTTTTCTTTTTCTTTTTCTTTTTCTTTTTCTTTTTCTCTCTCTGGGACTCTAAACCCTAGAGGAGAAGGAGCATCTAACTGTGAAGGAAAATTGTGAGAGCTGTAATTATTCACAAAGAGGAGAATATGGCTGAAGACCTCACCACACTATCAGCGGAGGAAAGCTAGGAAGTGGAAGTTCAAGAACAGGCACCGGAAGAAATTGTGACAAGAGGCCAAACCTGTCTTGTTGGCAAGTTACTGGTGGATCGGATTGTTGGGAAATATATTATCAAAGCTACTTTGATTAGGGGGTGGAAACCTACACGTACAATCTCCCTCAAAGTAGTGGGGGCGAATCTTTTTCTGGTGGAATTTGAGCATGTACGAGACAAATCAAGGGTAATGGAAGGGAGACCCTGAGTTTTTAAAGGAAACTTGTTTTCTGTGGAGAAATTTGATGGGATAACTCCCCCATCAAAAATCGCATTTGATAAGGTTGCCTTTTGGGTGAGGATGTATAATTTACCTTTCGCATGTATGGGCCATGACATTGGCCATAAAATTGGTTCCTTGGTTGGAATGGTTGAAGAAGTAGACGTTGATGAGGATAGAGTAGGATGGGGTGAATATCTGAGAGTGAAAATTAGGATAGATTTGTCTAGACCACTCTCATGGGGACGGATTTTAAAGTTAAAAGGAAATTCAATGTGGGTTCCCTTTTGATATGAAGATTGCCCAAATTTTGTTTCAATTGTGAAATTATTAGGCATGGCATTGATGTTGGAAGAGAAATGCAAACCGGAATAATGGTGAGTACACGTAATATGGGCCTTGGTTGCGAGCGGCTTCCCCAAACCGGTGGAGGGACAAGGGACAGAGCAGGTTTGGAATCGGTGGGAAGTGGCGGTGAATAACACGGGGACGGAGCAACGAAACCGGAGCTAGCTAGTAGAGACGTTTCAGAAAAGGAAAGAAGGAGCGGGAGGATTGAAGTCCATAACGGAAATCTTGGGGAAAATGTTTTGCAAAAATTAACGGATACTTAGCCAGCCAAAGAACGGATGAATATGGAGCATGATTTCAGGAGCAAATCTTGCGGGAAAAATTATTTTGGCAATCAATCACAGCTGGAATGACAACCACTAGTCTACACGTATGGGAATATTAATTTATTTTTTTAAAAAAAAAAAATTGAAATTTTTAATAACTACTCATTGCCACGTGTCAACTTTTTATTGAACGAGAGTGCTAACTCCATTTTAATCAATAATTGAGGTACCATTTGCAATATAAATTGAAACTGAAGTGAATAAAAATAAAGTTGTTAAACTATTAACCCTAAAAAATAAGTTGGGATTTTGCGGACCCTTTGTGGTGCATGCAATAAGGAGAAATGGTTGATTGGCATTATTCTGGAATGGCAACGCAAGTGTTTCTATCCAGAACTATAGTAAACAGCATATCAATGCGGAGATCCAATTGAAAGGAAAAAATGCGAAGTGGAAGTGGAACATATGGTTAACCAAAAAAAAGTTACAATCCAAGGGAACGCCACAGCAAACTTCAAACATCATTAGGGGGATCAAGTCATGAGAAAAAGTAGCACAACCCATGTATGAATTAAGTTCAATTTCCATCAACTTCTTAAGTCTACCAATTTCAGCTCGCGTTTCGTCTTCTATGTCGTTCAGCCATTTTGTTATTCTTTTTTTCGTATTATAGCCTACTTGAAGAACTTACAATCACCATCTTTTTTCATGATAAATAAATAAGAAACAATGTCATACATTACAAAAGGAAACATAAAACACACGAAAAAGAAATTTCAAAAACAATATCAGTTTTCCTTTTAAATCAATATAGAATTTTGTTAAATATAAAATCTATTATGACGAAAAAGGAATTAAATTATACATTCCTTTGAGAAAAAAGATTGAAGGATTGGAAACAGAAACTCACCACCAGGTGATTTGAAGAAATAAATTTTCTTCAAATTTATTTATTTATTATTTTTGTATTTTGTATTTCCTGCAAGTTTTCGCCGGCCGGCAGCAGAAAATTCATCCCACCAAAACCATCGTCAACAAATTTTGCCAGTCAACGCATCAAATTTATACCAAATCAACGCAGCAACAAACAGACAACCAAATCAACCCAGCAAACAGACGGCCAAAATTTTTTTTTTATGTTTCCGGTTTTCAACCACCAAATATCAACAAGTCATCACCTAAATCAACTAGCTAATTAAAACCCACCGAAAATGTTCCTCCATACTCAGCTACACAAATCCAAATCCAAGCAAAACATAGATTAGAGAACCCAAAAAGCCAAATAATCAAAAAATAAACATACCCGTGAATGTGGGCGTTGCCGATCCGGTGGCCGTCGCCGGTGTGAAGGGTTGGCGTCGTCGGAAGCGCAAGAGGATACGCGTGTGTGGGTATTCGATTTCTTTTCCTTTTTTATTTATTTAATTTTTTAATTTTTTTAAATCTAACCATAGTTGGTTAACGGGTGCCACGTAGGAAAAAACGGAAAATCTACGGAACTTTTGTTGTTCCGTGGCATTTACTCGAGAATCTCAGCCCTCTAGCCACCGCATGGAAGCCGGCTCCCTCCTTCACGCTCAGCTCCTCTCTCTCGATCGAGCTTCTCTTCTTCTCCTTCACGCTCAACACCGAACAGGTCCTCTCTCTCTCGGTTAGCATCTCAGGTACTCTCATCTCTCTCTCTTTCTTTATTGAATCGTATGGAGCGTTTGATTCTCTAGAGAAAGAAAAGTTTCAGATCTGCGAATTTGTCTCTATAGATTTGGTAATTTTCGTTTGATTTTGGTTTCTTTCTCTGTCATTTTCATTTTCATTCTCGTCTGAAGGTTTTCGATATAGAACTCAAATTCTCTCTAAAACTCTTTTATCTCCAAAATTCAGTTGTTAATTTGGTTCATGAATTATCAAATTTTAATTGTTCTGTTTGTATCTTGAGGAAAAAATGCCAAATTGATTGCATTTTTCTGTCAAATCTTGCTTGTGTTTAGGATTTGTTCATTTGAAGGAACAAATGAATTGAAAGAATTGCTGGTTTTGTATTGCTCTCCATGCATTGCAGTAGATTGTTCTTATAAGTTTTAGGTTAATGCTCAGAGAAAAGAGGAATCCTTGAATTTCTCAGTTATTGGGAACTCAAATCGTATATTGTAAATTGCACATTTGAACCAGCATGTGATTGTTCGGATTATTTGATACGGTCATCAAATATCAAAAGAAATTTTCACCCACCATAGTGGCATCAGTAGAGGTCAGATCCCTCAAAGTCCAAAGGGGATGTGTCAAATAAATGGTTATAAAGATATAACACAAATTTGGATATAATACATACTTCATGTTCCCCTTCCCTCTCCCGGGAGGTGTTGACAATTGCATTGAAATTTTATATGGGCTGGGCTCGGAGAAGAATTCAAATTTCACTTGGTGAGTTAGTCCAAGTTTTGTTCTCTGATCTTTGAGGGAGGGTTGGAGGTCCAAAACTTGCTTTTGTTCAACCTTGGACTTTTGGAGAAGTGGCTATGGTGCTTGAGAGAGAGGTTTTGTGGAGAATCGTAGTGGAGTCTCAATATGTTAGCTCTTGGGGTGGGTTGTGTTCTAAAGAGGTTTATGGGCCATGTGGGGTGGGTTGTGGAAAAATATCAGGAGGCGTTTGGGGGATTTCTTTAGTCATACCAAATTTAAGGTGGGAGATGGCTCCAAGATTAAATTTTGGCACGTTCTATGGTGTACGGATTAGGCTCTTGAGGAAGCTTTTCTTGTTTTTTTAAGTAATGCTCGCGTTAATGATGCTTTTGTGGCAAATCATTTGGAGATTTCTAGTGGTTGCCTTCATTGGAACATAACCTTTACTAGATCAGCTCATGATTAGGAGGTGAAGATTAGCTTTACTAGGTTCCCTCCAAGATTAGCTTTGCTAGCTTTATTAGATCGGCTCATGATTGGGAGGTGAAGATTTTTCCTACAATGGTTGAATGAATAAGACGGTTATGAAATTTCTAGCAATGATTCTTTTTTAGGATTGTTTGACACAACCCTTCTTTGATGTGTGATTCCAAGGAAACCCTAAGGGTGATGCTTAAATGGACCGGGAAAGTCTGTGCCAAGACCGATCTTGGTTCCAATGCTGCAGAGACAGGTTGTGGATAAAAACTAGGGAAAAATCTACTTTACCCCCTGAAGTTTTAGGGGTTTTTCAATTTAAACTCCAAAATTTAAAAATTGGCAATATACCCCCTAATGTTTCAAAATTTTCAATTTAAACCTTCTGTTACTAATTTCGGTCAAATTGGACAAAAATCTATGAAATTACGTAATTACCCTCAAGCTTTTTATTTTTATTTTATTTTTATTTTTTTAATTTTCGTCCAATTTAACGGAAATTAGTAACGGAAGGTTTAAATTGAAAATTTTTGGAACATTAAGGGGGTACATTGCCAATTTTTAAACTTTGGGGTTCAAATTGAAAAACTCCTGGAACTTCAAGGGGGTAAAGTGGATTTTCCCCTAAAAACTATGTATTGGTCCTGGTGCTAAGTGACCCCTCTTAGGCAGTTTATTCAAAATAATTAATGCTATAGGCTTGTTGCTGAGGACACCTCTTACAAGTGGTTGGATTTTGATGTCCATAAGGATATTGAGGACATGGATAAAGTTGGTTCCCTTCAAGGTTTAGTGTTGTTTGGGTTTCCTAAATTGCTTCACAATGGGAGAAAAGGTAGAAACGTATATTTAGTAGTTCTATCTATATTCAACTTCTCTTAAATTGGTGGGCAGGTGACTCTAGGGCTCCACTTGGATTAAAGGGCTGTCTTAACTCATGGTTGCTAACCTAAAATGATGTGGTGGCCCTTGATGTAGAGAATGAAGGTAGTCTTGACGCTATAGGCATTGTAGGGATTTTAAGTAAAGTCTAATTGGATTTTCTATTCATGGTTTGCTGTTTTTTTTTTTTTTTTTTTTTTTTTTTTTTCCAAAACTGCATTTTCTAATTCTCAGATTGTTATAATTATTGTGGAGCTTGTTGCATTGTTTTGGAAGATGAACGAAAAAGCTCATTGGAATGTTAAGATAAAACTGCTGAAGTACTTTTAGTAGAGAAAGAAACAAATGTTATGTTTGTATGTGTGTGCATGCTAAATTGACAGTTAAAAAAAAAAAAAAAAATTGAGTGAGTTTTGAGCTCAAGGGAAGGGAGAGGAAGAGAAGTTGATCTAGTTATTCATGCTTTCTTCATTTTCTACTTTGAAGGATGATTGGGAATGACTCCCCCTTTCCAGTCACTGCTGTGATATTTGTAGAGAAAAGCCATGTGGTTATCAAGAATATCTTGGGATTTACTTAGCAATCTATGGCTCTGACCTAACTGGGTTTTGTGCTTTTGTGGTTTAGCGTTTGTTGGTGGGAAATGCAAGATCCAAGAATGCCAGAGTCTGAGGAAAATTTAAAGCCAAAGTTAGGGAAAAAGAAAATCTCAACCCAAAAGGCTTCTTTGTTTCTTTTGCAAGGGAATAATGTGGAAGAGGTTCATGGGGTACAGGGGCCTTTGTTACTGAAAGCTGGGCAGAAGAGCTCCAAGAGAAACTTGAAGAAAGAAATTTCTCCATCATCCCAGCAACCGGAGAGATCAAACTCTGATTCATTGCCTGATTCTTCTACGTCTGGAAGTGAGTACCGAGCATTGAGGCGGAAGTATTTGCTGCTGGAGGAAGAGAGCTTTGCGTTGGGGGGAGAGGTGAGAGAGATTGAAGATGAGGTGAAAACCCTTGAAGAAGAGAAGCTTGCGCTGTTGGACCAGCTTGTTGTGTTGGAAGGCTTGCTTGATCCTTCAGAGTTGCATTGACTTCGACTCCAAATTTCTCTACTGTCATTGGTGAAGTTTGTCTGTTTGTTATGATACAGTTTTTCAAAGATAAAAAAAGTAGGTCATCTTTGACCCCTTCTGTAATTAGTTCTTCCATGTTCACCTCTCTTACTCTCTCAATGCTTGAATGCTTTCAATGCATCAGAATGGGAAAACATATAAATTGAACGTTTCTTTGTATCTAAAAAATGAACCTTATCTTTTGTTTTATAGATGCAATAAATATAAGTTATGGTTAGAATGCTTGGAAAGATATAATAGTCCACTTTGTCCCTTGCACGATCTTCTCCTACATTAGAGCACTAGTATCAGCTTCTCTAAATCTAATTCTCTTCTCTTCTCTTCTCCAAATATAAGATTAAAAAAAAAAAATCCTAAAAGATCACTTGAAACAAGCTCTCGTGGTGTTTTCAAAACCAAACGTACTACTCTAAATTTAAGGAAACTTGATTGGGTCACTCAAATAGAGAATGGACACCAAACGAGTTGTCTGATAGTTGAGGCATTGAAGATTTAGTCGATTTTTACGAATCAACTCTCACATTTCAAAGAGGACATGTAATTGAGAATAAAACTGTGTTTCAAATTGTTTTCAAAAACTGGGAATTCAACTACATATAAGGCTATTAAATATCCATAAAGATTCACAGGCAAGACATGAAGGCAGATTTAAGAGCAGATGGTGACCATGGAGGATTAACATCCTCTTCCAACAGTAGCTGCAGCCTGCAGGGATCACAAAGGGGATGCCAACATCCTTAATTATCTGCTTCATCAACTAATATCATCCCAACTCTGCCAGCTTCTTTCACTACCACACTCTTTTCCAGCTTTGACTCCATTTAGCTCTCTGCGTGTTGACACGCCACAACCTTCCCATTGAGCTTTGACTCCATTGAGCTCTCTGCGTGATGTCATTAATGTTGTGAGTTAGAATTTTAATAGTCTTCAATATAGAAATATGTTTTGAATAGAGTTGAATGAGGATCCTCTCCGGTCTATTTGAACTGGATAATCTTCAATTAGTTATAGTGGAAGGAAATTTTTGTCCCCTCAAAAACTGAAAAGACAAAAATACTCCTTCACTATAACTAAATAGATATTATCCAATTCAAATGAACTGGAGAAGCTTGTTCCGAGTTGTGCTTCAACATGAAACACTTGGGAGTCTTTATCATTATCTTTTAAGCAGAGTGCAACCTTTGCAGTAGTGGATATATCAACATAGGTTGCTATTTTTTGATTGGGGTGCCGGTGGAATGTCTTCTCGGATACGTGGCCGATCTAGGAATTAAGCTAAGAATGCGTTTTTTAAAAAAAAAATAAAAATAAAAATAATAAAATAATAAAATTTTGATATTAAACTCATTGATCAGTCATTAACCAACAATTCCAATTAGAGTATTCAACTTTATGAAAAATAAGCTAGTTTCATAAGATGGGATTTATCAATTGGAATCAGAAAATAGATGTTTGTGCGCGGGACATATATTGGGTATTTTTGAATATTAATTAAATAATCCAACTTACTATTTTCTTTTAACTTATGCTTTTCAGATAGAATTTGGCTTATATGCTATAAAAAAAACTACAATACATGTTCTATAGTTTTTTCAACTATCAAGATTTAATAATTTTAAGTTTTTCATTGGAAAGAAAGATAGAAATTAGATCTAAACCGTTATAAAAACTATAGCACATGTAATATAATTTTGTTACAGTACTTAAGTGAAATCATTTGAGATAAGTGGTAATTTAACTTGGAGCCTGTTTGGGAGAAATAGAGCTTTTAAGTCAAAAAAAATGTTTTGTTTTGGATTTTTTTTTTTTTTTTTTTTTTTTGCAAAAGTTTTATTTTTAAGTTTTTGCCAAATTTGCGTTTTGGCTATTTTTAGGCTTTTAGGACCTTTAAAAGTACTTTCAAATTTTTTTTACCAAACGGGTACTCTTTTTTTTTCTTTTTCTTTTTTCAAACGGACTTTTAGAGTGTTATACACACTTTTATGTCTCTCAAATGCACACCCAAAAATGCCTTTAGTATCAAAGCTAAAGGTTATGACATAATCATTCACTTCTCATTTTACTTAAATTGGGTCTCACAAATTAATAAGAAGTTTCAACCCAAACATGAGAGGATTAACTTTACCCTTTCTTACCGGCCTAAAATTTTGAACCTATTAAGGGCATTTGTTCGGTTTGCAAGAGCTAAGGATTTGATAAAATCTTGATGTTTTCATCCCAGCTATATATCCATTTTGTGAACACCTTGTTATAACTGGCTTAGGAAGAAGTCAATGTATGTTTTTGGACCGCTATGGTAGAGTAATGTTACAAATCATTCTTAGCATTACTAGAGTTGACGTGAGATTTCCTCTCTTGTATCCTTTGAAAATTGATGTGACTTCTAAAATTATTTTGGATCAAGATTTAATAGTAATCTATCACATATCTCATGGTAATTGTTAAAGCCACATCAGTTTTGGAATGACATGAAAATAACATTTAGCATTACCCAAGTTGACAAACTCCACAACATTTTGCTATCAACCGGCTCAGATGGTAAGAATAAAAAATTTAGTAATCTTTCCTTTCAAATAATGTGATATCTTAAAAGAAAATCAGCGAGTATATATCTTTCTTTCAAATCATATAATCTCTTATGAGAAAATTAGAGAGTATATCTTCCTTCAAATAACGTAACTTCTTAGGAGAAAATTAGTTATATTTTTCCTAATTACCTTTACCTGCAGCTTGAATGGGTTTTCTATAAAACCTAAGGTTTATTGAATAAGAGATATTGTACAATTTCTCCAGCATATTTTATCTTGTATGAAATTTGGGAATCCTTGGTTCCCTCGTTGTAGTCAATATATTTTCCATAGCAACAACTGATGCGCTATTTGTACGAGAGAAGTGCTAAACTTACCAAAGTTTTTCCTCAAAAGTTGATTCTTAAATAAATAATGGATAGAGAAATGCTAGGTTTTCCAATTTTTATTTTTATATTTTCAAAATTTGATTCCCAAGTGATGTCTCACTACCTTTCTATGTAATCTCTCTAGTTTGAGTAAATAAAGGCATAACAGGATAGAATGATGACACATCATTTGGAGACCAAATTTTTGTAAAAAAGTATGGAAACCCTAACATTTCTCTCATGGATGAGTTTCATTATTTTGAACACAGTGTCATTAACTAATGAAATGGTAATACATCACTTGGGAAGCGACTTTTGAGAAGAAAAAAACAAATTGAAAAGTGCATTTGAAAAATATGAGAAATACTTCTCTTTCTCTTCCTATTTTATAAGTAATGTGAGGTTCTTAGAACATGACAAATAGCTTCTAAATCAATATTGTCTATAGTGGCTCCTTGGATTAAAGCTCATTCGCCTGTAGAATCAGGCTATGCAACATCCAACGAACTACAAAGATTGGGTAGTACTCAATCACTTATTCGGGGGCATATATCGACACAATTCAGCTTCATATCAAAATAATAATACCACACACGAAATATGTACCACTAGCAATCACAAAAACAATTATTTTAGTGGAAATTTCACAAAACCTTCATTGAACTTCTACTCGTTTTGATACTACCTTCTAAAGTTTAAAAACTCTCAATTAAAAGTATCGAACTTTCAATTTTTTTCAATTACCTAATTCCGTTAGGATTTTTCATTAAATCTTATCAAAATTTCAAAAATCCATGTTTCTTTTATAATTTTTTTTTTTAAATAAAAAGAAAAACATTGCAAAGATGTTGCAAAATATCAAAAATATTTAAAAAATAAATAAATGCATGAATCTGTACAATTTTTTATAATAAAAGTTAGTATTTAAGAAATTTTGACAAGATTTAACAGAAAATCTTAACAAAATGAGATAATTGAAACAAATTGAAAGTTTCATTCCCTTAATAGAGAGTTTTTGAATTTCGAAGGAGTAATTTAAAAAAACATGGAAGTTAAAGGGTTTTTCTGAAGTATTCTCATTATTTTATTTATACTTGCAGGTGTACCAAGTAAAATAATTCTAGTCCACTCTTCATTCACGTCTCAAATTAAAAAAAAAAATATTGTACTTGCTGATGAAGTTTTTTCGAGTTAATTTCTATAAGACAGACTCTATTAAAAAAAATAAAAATAAAAATAAAAATAAAATAAAATTAAAATTAAAATTAAAAAATAATAAGAAGAAGAAGAAATTTATTAGCAAACATATTTCTAAAAAGATTTTATTATTGAATTAGTACTTTAACGTTGGTACAAGAGCTTGCAAGCATGAAAGTTTTTCTCTCTTCTCTCTCATCCACCCCCGCCTGAGTGCAGGGGTGTGGGTGGCGCGTGTGACCTGTTTGGGTGTCTAGTTTGTTAGCTGATTGATTAGTGTTATGGCTGATTCGAGGAAGTGGTCTGTGGAGTCCAAGAAGTTTGAGTTAGTGATAAAAAGCTCAGGGGTGAGGATTTTTGAAAGAAGCAATAGGATTCAAAAAACCATCTTCTTGAAGAAGGATGAGCTGCTGTGGTTGGGGCGCATTGTGGAGGACTTGGTGGCAGTGGAAACTTCTGAGGTTTTTTGGGACCAATCCAGAGCAAGGTTTCCTCGGATAATTGCGCAAAAATGCTCTAACAGGAACGGACGTTTTCTGACGGTAGAAGAATTTGATGGAAGGCAAAGAAGAGGTTCGATTATTATACCAGAAGGGCGAGCTGGTCAAGGTTGGGAACGTTTCATCTCGGAGGTACGTTTGGCCAAGTCTTCACTGTGCGAGGTCAGGGAGACAACGGTAGACAAGAAGAAGTTTGAGGGGGGGGGAAGGAGGAGTTTCGCGGAAGTGTTGGGGTCGTCGTTGCAACCGGCAGATGACTGTTTTGTTGCTTATTCCGAGCCGATAGCAAGGGTGCCTAGATGGTTGAAGGAGGCTGCTACAGAGAAGGATAATCAACACCATGCCTTCACGGAGCAGGGGGTGGATACGCACAAGGCGAGGATACAGTTGAAGACTGGTGGAGGTTGCGTGGAGGGTCTGATGAAGAACCATTTCTCTGACGCGGAGGGATTGTGCAACCTAAAGGCAGGGGGGTCACGGGGAGTTGTCAATAGGATCCCGGCGAGTAGAAATCAGTCTCCGGTGAGCAGGTTGAACACCTCGACAATGATGGCAGCATCGGAAGTTGGAGTTGATCACGTGAAGGGATGGGAGGGGGTAGGTAGACTCGAAGAGCAGGCCTGTTTTCGTGTGAAGACTGAACTCATTAATGCGAAGGAGTCGTTGAGTAGGTTGAGGGGAGAGGTTGACGTGGGTCTAGAGAGATTTGATTTTTTAATTAAGTTTCTGGAGGAGAGGAGTGGTGGGGCGTGCGTGTGTGGGCTGGCAGGAGGGGTCTCACAAGGGGTGGCCCAGCCCAAGAAGATCAACTTGGAGGTTAGGGATTTGGAATGGGAGGATGGGTCTAAGGGGAAAGGCCAATGGCCCAAGAGAAAGTGTAAAGGAAAGAAGAAGGTGGTGGCTGTGTATAGGCGCAGGAGGGTGGGCCTGGGTCTGGGTCAGTCCAGCCCATGTGTGTCTGGTCCAGAAGGGGCAAGACCCAAGGGATCGCCGGAGGGGTTCGATACGACTGGCCTGCAGGAGGGATGCCGAAGGTCTCCGGCAGGCCACCCAGGTGCGTCGACGTCAGCGGCAGCAGGGGCGCTCATAGAAGAGGGATCGCCGGCTACAGTGAGAGCCTCTGGTGACGGTCCCGGTGAGTTTTCTGGCAGTACAGAAGCGTCGATTCTGGCCGGAAATAGCCGCTGCTCGCCGGCGATCGTGATTAAGGACAGGGGGGAGATGTTTCCGTGCCAGACTAAGCCGGAGATGCCGTTGGTGGTTGTCGCTGGTGAGTCAGAGATGGCCGGCGACTTATCCAGTGTTCCGGCAGTCGGGATTTCGGAAGGAGGGGAGCCTCTGTCGAGCCAGACAACGCCGGAGGTGCCAATTTTGGTGGCCGCCGGTGAGGAGCTTGAGTGGGTCGAGTCTGGGGAGTCTTCTGGAGCTGTCGGAGCACTGGAGATGGTGGTTTCGCACCAGAAGATGCCGGTGATGCCAGGTACAGTGTGTGAGGGCAATGAGTTGGTACCTTGGAATGGCGGTGAAGTGTTCCAGGTTGTCGGTCAGGCTAGTGGGGGTTTGGGTCAAGTGCAGCAACTAAGGTATAATGGTGGGCTGCATGTCTGGGACGTTGATCCTTCAAATAATGGACTCCGGTGTGCAGGTTTGGTTGAGTCTCGAGAGGTTGGTCAGGTGGTGGTAGCTAAGAGGTGTGGGGGTGAAATCATGGTCGATGATAGGAGTAAGGAAGATGGGAGGGCAGAGGCGAGTGGAACAGAGGGGCCTTCGCCTTTGAACAGTTATGGCCCTAATTCAGGGGATGCAGCAGGCTATTCCGATTGGGTTATTCAGTGTGCCAATGAGATATATCCGATCGTGGGGATTTCGTTTGCCGGTCATAAGCTGCAGTTGTTAGCATTGTTGACCTCTCTAGAAGAGGAACGTCGAAATAATAGGATGGTAACTACTTCAAACAGCGGCACTAAAGGTAAAAGGGAGATGAGGAATTTGGAGTGTTCGGTGAATTATGATGCCAGAAGTGGGAGCTCGATTCGGGGAAGCAGGAAAGGGAGGGGGAATGTAGGAGTGTTATGAAGATAAGCATAATCTCTTGGAATGTGAGAGGGTTGAATAAGAGGGATAAGCGATTGAGGGTGAGCAATTTGCTTAGGGATTGGAATGCAGATGTTGTTTGCCTTCAAGAAACCAAGATTCAGGCTATGTCTAGAAACATTGTTCGCAGTTTATGGAGGCGAAATTATGTGGATTGGTGCTGCTTGGAGTCTAATGGGGCCTCGGGTGGTATTTTAATCATGTGGGATACTAGGGTGGTGGAGAAGATCGATGTTTGTGTAGGGGATTTTACCCTGGCGGTGTCTTTCAGGAACGTGGCAGATCTCTCGGTGTGGGCGTTTGCAGGGGTGTATGGTCCGAATATTGATAGGGATAGAAGGCTCCTTTGGGATGAGTTGGCTGGCGTTCTTAGTTGGTGGAACGTGCCTTGGTGTATTGGGGGAGATTTCAATGTCACTCGATTCCCTAGTGAAAGATCTGGTGGAGCTCGTCTGGATTGTGCTATGATGGGTTTCTCAGATTTTATTTCTGAACAAGGGCTTATGGACCTTCCCCTTGTAGGGGGTGTTTGTACTTGGTCGGTCTCTCAAGATCCTCCGCTATGGTCTAGGATTGATCGGTTTCTTGTTTCTCCAGAGTTGGAAGCCGGGTTTCCAGGGGTGAGGCAGAAGAGGCTTCCCCGTCCATGCTCGGATCACTTCCCAATTATGCTTGAGTTGGGGGAGGTTCCTCAGGGGAAAAGGCCATTCAGGTTTGAGAATATGTGGCTTAAGGAGGAAGGGTTTGTTGATTTAGTGAAACAATGGTGGGATTCTTATGAGTTCCAAGGTACGCCGAGCTTTGTTCTCGCTCGCAAACTCAAGGCCTTGAAGCTGAATTTGAAGACTTGGAATGAGGAGGTGTTTGGTAACATTGAGAGGAATAAGCGGACTCTTCTTGAGGATCTTCGGGTGTTTGATGAGCACGAAGAAAGTAGGGCCTTGAACGAGGAGGAGTTAGCGAGGAAGGCCGAGGTTGTTCGAGATTTAGAGAAGTGTACTCTTATGGAGGAGATTAGTTGGAGACAGAAATCTAGGGTGTTTTGGTTAAAGGAAGGGGACAAGTGCACTAAATTCTTTCATTCCATAGCCAACTCTAATAGAAGATATAATTCGATAGAGAATCTTATGATTGGGGATAATCTTTCTTCAAATCAGGATGAGATTAGTGAGCACATTGTTGATTTCTACCAAAAGCTCTTTGCTGAACATCACAATTGGAGGCCTTTGGTAGATGGTATTTCCTTGGATTCCATTTCAGAGGGAGAGGCCAGCTGGTTGGAGAGAGATTTGAAGAGGAAGAGGTTAGAAAGGTCGTGTTTAAGATGAATGGTAACAAGGCATCGGGCCCCGATGGGTTTTCTATGGCGTTCTTCCAAGCTTGTTGGGAGGTGGTGAGGGAGGACATTATGAGGGTTTTCAATGCTTTCCATGCTGGCGGGATGTTTGTTAAGAGCCTCAACGCCTCTTTCATTTCGCTTATTCCGAAGATTCCCGGTCCCATCAACCTTAAAGATTTCCGCCCGATTAGCCTTGTGGGAGGTATGTACAAAATTATTGCCAAGGTTTTAGCAAACAGATTGAAGGTTGTGTTGGACAAGATTATCTCCAAGTCGCAAAATGCTTTCATCAAAGGTCGACAGATTCTAGATCCCATCTTGATTGCTAATGAATGCCTTGGTAGTAGGATGAGATCTGGGGAGCCAAGGGTCATTTGCAAAATGGATTTGGAAAAAGCTTACGATCATGTGAATTGGGGCTTCTTGTTGTACTTGCTAAGGAGGTGCGGTTTTGGAGGGGTTTGGTGTTCTTGGATTCAACATTGCATTTCCTCGGTGCGGTTCTCGATTCTGGTAAATGGGTCTCCTAAAGGTTTTTTCAGTAGCTCCAGGGGTTTGAGACAAGGGGATCCTCTCTCTCCTTTGTTGTTTGTGTTAGTGATGGAGGTCCTGAGTAGGATGATTTCGGCGGCGGTTCATAGGGGGTTGTTAGAAGGTTTCAAAATCGGTACCACAACAGTCTCCCATCTGTTATTTGCCGACGACACCTTGATTTTCTGCAATGCGAGGCCTGCCCAGTTACGGTACTTACGGAGTTTGTTCTTGCTGTTTGAAGCTGCTTCCGGGTTGAAGGTTAATTTGGCTAAATCGATGCTTATTCCGGTGGGGAACGTGGAGCAAGTGGCTTCGTTAGCCGGTATTTTAGGGTGTGAGGCAGCTACTTTGCCAGTGAAGTACCTTGGTCTCCCATTGGGAGGCTCTTGTAAGTCCAAGCATATTTGGGATGGAGTGATCGAGAAGATTGAATATAGGTTGGCCAGCTGGAAAAGGTTGTATTTGTCGAAAGGGGGTAGGGTCACCCTTATTAAAAGCACTCTTGCTAACCTGCCTACTTATTACTTGTCTCTTTTTCCTATTCCGGTGAGTGTTGCTAAGCGCATTGAGAAGCTTCAATGCAATTTCCTTTGGGGAGGGATAGGCGAAGAGTTCAAATACCACTTGGTGAAGTGGTCGCAGGTTTGCACTCCGATCAAGGAGGGAGGGTTGGGGATCAGGAACTTATTGGTCTTCAACCGCGCTCTTTTAGGGAAATGGTTGTGGCGTTATGGGTCGGAAAGAGACGCTTGGTGGAGAGATGTGATAGATGCGAAGTTTGGAAGCTTATGGGGAGGATGGTGTTCGGTTGAGCCTGGGGGCACGTTTGGGGTAGGGTTATGGAAGAATATTAGGAAAGGGTGGGAAACTTTCAAAGGCTTCACAAGATTTGTAGTGGGGGATGGGTCTCGGATTAGCTTTTGGCATGATTAGTGGTGTGGAGATTCTGCTCTCAAGATAGCTTTCCCGATCCTTTATAGTATTGCTTGTGCGAAGGAGGCCTCAGTTGCGGATAACGTGGAGATGCTAGGGGGATCCAACCAGTGGAACGTGAGTTTTTCGAGGGAGGCTCATGATTGGGAGGTGGAGACCTTTGCCTCATTTTTCCAGGTGTTACATTCTACAGGAGTGAGAAGAGGGTCGGAAGATAGATTATGGTGGAACCCTTCCAAAAGAGGTACTTTCAAGGTCAAGTCTCTCTTTCTCTCCTTGGCATGCTCGGAAGGGAGGAGGTTCCCCTGGAAGAGTGTGTGGCGGACTCAGGCTCCTCCAAGGGCAGCTTTTTTTGCATGGTCGGCGGCTTGGGGGAAAATTCTGACCTTAGATAACCTCAGAAAGAGAAAAGTGATTGTGGTAAACAGATGTTGGATGTGTAAGAAGAGTGAGGAGACAGTGGATCATCTTCTTATTCATTGTGAGGTGGCGTCTGCTTTGTGGAGTGCCTTCTTTGGCCGTTTTGGGTTATCATGGGTGATGCCTGGTCGGATTTTCGAGTTGCTAGCCTGTTGGTGGTCTGCAGGAAGGGGGGGGAGTGCTGCAGTCTGGAAGATGGAGCCTACTTGCTTTTTTTGGTGTCTATGGAGAGAGAGAAATAATAGGTGCTTCGAGGATGTGGAGAGGTCTTTCGAGGACTTTTTATCCTATTGTTTCCATACTCTGTATCTTTGGACTGTAGCGTTTGTTTTCCCGGTCTCGATTAGCTATAATGATTTCCTTGTTCGCTTTTCACTTTCTAGTTAGGTGATCCTCCTTGTATACTTCCAGTGTACTTCGGGGCGCCTTACGCTTTTAATAAAGTCTCTTACTTACTTATCAAAAAAA
>NC_081541.1:39928694-39940044 GCF_901000735.1 Corylus avellana | reverse complement strand
GCTCCCAACCCCTTCATCTGATTAGGGACAACGTGAAGGAAATAATGTATTTTTGCTGAATTAGTTGGCCCCTTTCCATTGTGTGGTTTCTTTTAGATATTACTCATAGTTAAGCCTAACTGTTTGATAATACATACTTTTCTTTCCCTTTGATGCATCGTCCGGAATGAAAATGGAGTCAATGTGATATAGTTTATGTTGCCAAGGCTTTTGAGGTTTTGGTTTTCTTTTGGGTACTTTCTTCACGTTTAAGCAACTCTTGGCTCTGTAGCATGCATCTAAAACATGGTTGTAAAGAGGTTTACCCTTCACCTTGGAAAGGAAATCTAAATATAAATATTCTTCCTGAGTATGTTTTATGTTTGATTAACTGTAGGCTTTGTTGGCTAGATTTTTTACATGCCAAAAGTGTTGTGACAAACTATATATATATATTAAATTTTTTTTTTTTGCTTTTATTTTTACTTTGTTTAGCACTTCACAACTCCACGACACTTCCGCCTCTTTTTGTTATTGGTTTGTTTACAAGTATTATGTAGATAAGCCTTTAAAATAGGGTGCTATAACCGTTAACCGTTAACCGCTTAACCGTATTAACCGCTAATCACCTAACCGCTATAACCACCTACTGGTTAGCGGTTATTGGGTTTACTAACCGCTAACCGCCTTTTTATATAATATATTTTTATAATTATAATTATAAAAGTATTTATACATATAACATAATCACTTGATCATTAAATCACAATTTTTTTTAAAAATAATTAAATCACAATTTGAGTATTAATATATTATCACTATAATTTATATGATTATATCATATAATCACTTGATCATTAAATCACAATTTTTTTTAAAAAATAATTAAATCACAATTTGAGTATTAATATATTATCACTATAATTTATATGATTATATCACATGAGATTGATTATTAAATCATTTGATTATATAATAACAAATTATACATATATAATATGACATAACTCATAAGTATACTAATTCATACTAATACAACAATTAAATATCTAGAGACTTATTTCCAATGTATGTTATAAACCTATAAGTCTATATAAGTCTACATATGTATATGAATAATATAAATGTATAATATCAATAGTTAATCATATGATTCAATGACAATTCAAATACTTTATTCAAGACTTCAAGTGAATCATATTATTAATGTACAATGATGATATGATTCGTATAATATCAAATTAAGTAATTGACATTGGATTAAACAATGACCAATGTGTTACTTATAAACACAATTTAAGTATTAATGTATTATCATTATAATTTTAGTAATTTATATATTATCACTATAATTGATATGATTATATCACATGATGACTTGATCATTAAATCATATGATTATATAATAATAAATAATACATATATAATATGACATAACTCATAAGTCATAAGTCTACAAGTTAATCATATGATTCATGTACAATGATAATCACAATTGATTCAATTGAATTAAACAATATGTTACTTATAACTACAAGTCTACAATTTAATTAAAGCATTATTAGATACTTTAGGAATTTAGGATTTAGGAGTTTGAACATTACCATTTACCATTAGATATTAAGTTCAATTCAAAGAAAAAAGATTATAAGTAAATATGATAAGAATTTAAATAATTAATCATATGAATCATATGATATAATTTAATGAGACTATATGATTATATAATATCAAATTAAGTAATTGACATTAGATTCAACAATGTGTTACTTATAATCACAATTGAAGTATTAATGTATTTTTTGAACATTTTTTAGAAAAAGAAATTTAACCATTTTTTGAAAGAAACAAAAAAAAAGAAAATTAACAATTTTGAACAATTTTGAATTTTTTTATATATATATATATATAATTGCTTATAGTTATATTATATGCATATTGAATAATATAAATGTATAAGATAAATATTTAACTATATGATCCAATTACAATTCCAATACTTAATCAATTATTCATGTACAATGACAATGACAATGTGATTCATATAATATCAAATTAAGTAATTGACATTGGATTAAACAATGTGTTACTTATAACTACAATTGAAGTATTTTTGTTTGTTTGTAAGTTTATAAGATCAACACTTAATCATATGATCCAATGACAATTCAAATATTTATAGCAATTGGGCCCAAGAAGATATTAAAAATACAAGAAAAAAAAATGAGGGTAAAAAAAGCCCAAAAAAATAAGCCCAAAAAGCCCAAAAAAAAGCCCAATTTTAAAAAAGCGGTTAGCGGGCGGTTATCTATTTCACTAACCGCTAACCGGCCACTAACCGCTAACCGTTAACCGCTAGGCGGTTAGCGGTTGCGGTTAGTGAAATTTACTAACCGCTAGGGCGGTTACGGTTAGCGGTTATTGCCACTAACCGCTAATCGTAACCGCCTTTGCACCCCTAATTGGTAGACTTAAGAAGTTGATGGAAATTGAACTTAATTCATACATGGGTTGTGCTGCTTTTTCTCATGACTTGATCCCCCTAATGACGTTTGAAGTTTGCTGTGGCATTCTCTTGGATTGTTACTTTTTTTTGGTTAACCATATGTTCCACTTCCGCTTCGCATTTTGTCCTTTCGATTGGATCTCCGCATTGATATGCCGTCTATTATAGTTCCGGATAAACACTTATGTTGCCATTCTAGAATAATGCCAATCCACCACTTCTCCCTACTACATCCTTATTTTTTAGGTTTAAGTACTTTTTGCCCCTATAGTTTAACGACTTTATTTTTACTCACCTCAATTTCAATTTGTATCGCAAATAGTATGTCAATTATTGATTAAAACAGAGTTAGCACTCTTATCCAACTTCCGTCCAAAAAATTGACAGAAGTTCACATCAGCCCAATAAAAAGCTGACATGTGGCAAGGAGTAGTATTAAAAATAATAAAATAATAATGATTAAAAAATTAAATTAATATCCCCATACGTGTAGACTAGTGGCTGTCGATCCAGCTGTGATTGATTGCCAAAATAATTTTTCCCGCAAGATTTGCTCCGAAAATCATGCTCCATATTCATCCGTTCCTCAACTGGCTAAGTATCCGTTAATTTTTGCCAAATATTTTCCCCAAGATTTCCGTTATGGACATCAATGCTCCCGCTCCTTCTTTCCTTTTTTGAAACGTCTCTGCCATCTAGCTCCAGTTCCGTTGCTCCGTCCCCATGTTATTCACCGCCACTTCCCACCGGTTCCAAACCTGCTTCGTCCCTTGTCCCTCCACCGGTTTGGGGAAGCCGCTCGCAACCAAGGCCCATATTGCGTGTACTCATCATTATTCTGGTTTGCATTTCTCTTCAGACATCAATGCCATGCCTAATAATTCCACAATTGAAACAAAATTTGGGCAATCTTTCATATCAAAAGGGAACCCATATTGAATTTCCTTTTAACTTTAAAATCCGTCCGCTTGAGAGTGGTTTAGACAAATCTATCCTAATTTTCACTCTCAGATATTCACTCCATCCTACTCCATCCTCATCAACATCTACTTCTTCAACCATTCCAACCGAAGAACCAATTTTATGACCAATGTCGTGGCCCATACATGCCAATGGTAAATTATACGTCCTCACCCAAAAGGCAACCTTATCAAATGTGATTTTTGATGGTGGAGTTATTCCATCAAATTCCTCCACAGAAAACAAGCTTCCTTTAAAAACCCAGCGTCTCCCTTCCATTACCCTTGATTTGTCTCATACATGCTCAAATTCCACCAGAAAAAGATTCGCCCCCACTACTTTGAGGGAGATTGTACCTGTAGGTTTCCACCCCCTAATCAAAGTAGCTTTGATAATATATTTCCCAACAATCCGATCCAGAAGTAACTTGCCAACTAGACAAGATTGGCCCCTTGTCACAATTTCTTCCGGTGCCTATTCTTGAGCTTCCACCTCCAAGCTTTCCTCCGCTGATAGTGTGGTGAGGTCTTCAGCCATAGTCTCCTCTTTGTGAATAATTACAGCTCTCACAATTTTCCTTCACAGTTAGAAAACCCGTGCAAGCTGGTAAAGGTAATCAAGAAAAATATACCCCATTTTCTCCCAAGAAATTATGTTATTTGAAGGAAAATATACTCTTTAATTTTCTCATAAGAGATTGCAGTATTTGAAAGAAAGATACTCACTGATTTTGTTTTAAGAGATCACATTATTTGAAAGGAAAGATTACTAAATTTTTTATTCTTGCCACCTGAGCCAGTTGATAGCAAAGTGTTGTGGAGTATGTCAACTGGAGTAAAGGTAAATGTAATTCTCATGTCTTTCTTGTATTCTTCCAAAACTATGTGGCCTTAAAATCACCATTGGATTTGTGATAAATTGCTATTGAATTTTGATTGAACAATTATTTTAAAAGTCATATCAATTTTGAAAGGACACAAGAAGAACATAAAGGTAACTTATAGCATTACTTTGTCCGAGGGCTCTAAAAACATTCATCGACTTTCCTAATGCAGTTATAACAAGTTGTTCGCGGCATGGATACATAGCTGGGATGAAAACATCAAGATTTTTTCAAATCCTTAGCTCTTGCAACCGAACAAAAATGACCTTAATGGGTTCAATATCTACCCTGCACCAAAGAATCATCCCTTAAGGTCGTAGGTTGCCATCAAACACAAAATTGAGAGAAGGAAAAATGCTAGTGTTCATCCATAATTAGTCTTTCCTCAGCAGAGTTTTCATTAGATTCAATGGAAGGATTCAAGAGCCACTTATTCAGGCGATCAGATGCTTTCTTCACCTACATAAAAAGATCAATAAAAACCGTGGTTAAATGTATTATCATCCTAAATGACATTTCTATTATATAAATTGCAATCATTGAGATTTACCTGTTCATTCCAATCAGTCTTAAAGGTAACATAGCCGAGCACGAGTGATTGCATCACAACGCCAATGATCATTCCAATCCATAGACCCTGAAAAGTTTTATTAAGAACAAAAATTAAGAACTAATTAAGGCATGCATATTTTCCTCCATCTACATATATAGTAAATATGAGTGACAATATTGCCATAGCATTGAAACAATTAAATTACATTCAATAACTATGTTAAATCGCTATTTTTTATGAAATCATAAGCTAATAAAAAAGAATAAATCTAATCATTTAATTAATATTTTAATAAACTCGCCAGTTTTGATTTTATATATAGTAGTAGCCCAAGAATTACAAGTGATATCTAAATTGGCATTGATAAAATCCCATCTTATGAAACTAGCTTATTTTTGGTAAAGCCGAAGAATTTGATGGGATTTGTTGGCTAGCTAATGACTCAATGACTTTAATATCATGATTTTTTTTTTTTTTAAAAAAAAAAAACCTTCTTACCGTAATTCCTAGATCGGCCACGTATCCAAGAAGACATCCCACCGGCACCCCAATCAAAAAATAGCAACCTACATTGATATATGCAACCACGCTTTGGCGACCAGCACCTACGGCCACGCCTGCAAAACACAAGTTATAGAATAAGAAAAATCGAAATCAAAAACAAAAGAAGCTTCCACCTTTTTTTTTTAAATAAGTGCTCTATCGTTCCGAGGTTTCACCCAAACTAGATCTCTAAGAAACTGCACAAAGCTCCCACACTAATCGGATAAAGTTCGGGCTTTCACCCACAGGCGTGGTCGATCATAAGAAATTGTTTGCACTCAACCCGTCAAGCCTTAAAACTAATATTTCATGAGGCACCAGAATCAAATGACTTACCATTACAACCATGTATATACTTGTAAAGAGCTTGGGAGTATGTTTCTTTCACTATCATCATGATATTATGAAATCAATTAAATACATGCCTGAGAGTACTGGCTGGACACTGTTGAGTAAGACAGACAAGCTAAGCAGGAGAGAGAGGTCTGAAACAGCTTCGATAACTTCCTCGTCACTTGTGAACAAGTAACCGATTTTATGACCAAAAACAAAGCACAGAATCGACAAGACCACTCCAAGACATACAGAAATACTGGAGATGACTTTAACGGAAAACTTTGCAGCTTCGGCATCTCCTTTCCCTAATTCATTCGAAATCCGGACGCTAGGCAAAGTGAATGATCATAATCCATCAGTTTAACAAAATTTAAGCAATAAACCAGGAAAATGGGTAATTAATAAGACACATATATGTATATACCTGGCACCAGTTAGGAAGCCAATGAAAACCATAAAATCCCAAGCTATGATATTGAGGCTGCAAGGTCGATTCAATTCAATTTAGGAAACTTTCGGTGGATTAAAATCCAAAACATAAAATAGAAATTATCATATGCCCTTACCAGATGGAAAATGCAGATATTTCAACGGTGGCGTTTTTCAGGTATCCCGCCAGTAAGACTAAAACGGCATTGTACCACAACTCTAAGCTGTTGGGAATGTAAAAAAAAAAAAAAAAAGGATTCTATTGAATAAGTTAGGAAGCTAGACTGATAAAGTCAAACCAGAGTACATCTAGCTTAAAAGGCAAAGTTAATAAGCTTCGATCTACTTAGACATATTAACTACTCAAACCAAACGTTTCTAATCAAAACACTCGTACCAATAGCAGAAGAGAAGTCAAACAAGAGTACATTAATCGAAGTAATTGGGTGAAGAGAATGACTTACCAAAGCATGACACCCGACGATAATGAGAGCTTCACTACTGGTAATAAATCACTAAAAGCAGCTATTGAGAAACTGCTCCACGTGTTGGGGCACCAACCGCCAAAGACGTACCAGAACATTCCAATTAACACTAACCAATATGATATGATCATCGCACCCATTGCACCAGGAATCCCCAAGCTCAGTTTGCTCACAAAAATCCATGACAAGAGAACATGAAGCACAAAAGAGAAAGCGGAGAGCCATCCAACAATAGGGTTTTTGAGCTGCGTCTGTAGGTACTTTTGGATGCTGAAGGCAAAGGGAAAATAGTAGAGAATTGGAATGAACCAGAGAGAGATATATCCAGCGATTTCTGCAACGTCATCTTCCTCGCCGAGTAGCTTGAAGATGGGTGCTCCGAAGATGAAGACGGGGAGCAAGATTGTTGCAGTAACAATGTTGATGATCCATGAGCGTTGCAAGTAGATGCCCATCATGTGGTATTGCTTTGCTCCAAATGCTTGCCCACACAGAGTCTCAGTGGCACTTGACATGCCCAGCTACAACATCAAAATTATAAGCATAAAAAATAAATAAATAAAAAGTGTTACACATTGATAGAACCCGTTCTTATGATTGCTTAGAAATATGGGGAAATTTTACTTTGGACCCCTGAATTACTGTCCGTTTTGACATCCTCTAAACTTCAAAACCTCTCAATTTGAACCCCTCTATTAATTTTTGCCGTTAAAATCTTTAAAAAGGCAAAATTGCCTTTCAATTTTCTTTTTATTAAAAGAGGAAAAAATTGAAAAAGAAATGAAAAAAAAAAGAAAAAAGAAAAGAAGGGTCACAAGGTGGCCATTTTTTTTATATAATAATTTTTTTTTAAAAAAAAAAATTAATTTGAAATTAAGGGTAAATTTGAAATTTTATAAAAAGTTAGAGGTATAAATGTCATTGTCTAACTTTTAACGTTTAAAATCTAACAGAGTGATTAAAAATGATAGAAATTAAAAGTTCAGGAGTCCAAAGTGAGAGGTTTTGAAGTTTGGGAGAGGGGGGGACATGTTAAAATGGGTGGTAATTTAGGGGTCTAAAGTCAAGTTTCCCCTATAAATATTATTAGAAAAAAGAAAAGAAAGATTGATTTCCATACATAAATGCATATATTCAATTTTTTGGAAGCATTGCATGTTTCTATGGTTGTTAAATTAAGCTTAAGTTGATAGAAAAAAATGAATTTAATCATTTAAATTATATTTTAAAACTCACCCTCATGTGTGGGCTTAAACTCTCCCTCAACAAGAAGCGAAGCCCACGTGAAATATTTAATGAAAATGGGAGAAAAATGATAATGACTAGATTCAAACTAAAGACTTTTGGGTCTCATACGATAGATAATAAAATTGTATATTGAATCACATATAATATACAAGAATAAATATAGAAGCGCACTAATAATACATATATATACGACCAATAACCAATATACAACAATATATACAATATATACTATATATCCTAACATGTCTTAGTAATTTTGTCTGTATCGATCTGATCAAGAATATTGAAGGATTCCTCTATTATGTAATTTGTTACGATTATAACTTTTCCCAATTATGTCATGCATCCAAAAATAAAAAATATAAATAAAAATTAGGATGATAAAAAATCTTACCAGTATCCCGTTCACAAACCGGACAGTAATGATTTGTATGAGTGCATAAGCCGCAAGATCCAGTTCACCAAGATGTCCTATAAATGCTTGCGTCACCACAAATATTCCAAATTGAGTAACCCTTGCTACCATAGAAGGAAATGCAATCTTGGATATTTTTTTTGTTTCCACCCATATTCTTCTTGATAGATTGCTATTATTTTTTGGGTTTGATCCAAGTAATCTCTCGTCCATCCTACTAATCCTGCCAAAAGAAATGTTATACGAAAATATCTAGTTAGATTATGCTTTTAGAGTTGAATTAAAGTTATTGTTGATCATTTGACCATCAAAAAGCAAGTAAGACCACCATGTTGATCTAACGCAGACAAAAAGTTGATGGAAATAGATTAATGTTAAATGATTAATGTTATTTAGTATATATGACTACTATATAACTTCTTTATAACTTCTTGATGCGGCAGTTAACATGTTGATGCGACAGTTGTTGGATTGCGCTTTTGACTTTTTCATCTCAAAACTAATTGGTGTTCTGTGAGGGGAGTCAAAGCCTTTATGTCATTTGAAATCAAATTCTGCAAGGCATGTTCTAATAGCCATCTATGTGAATAGAGCGACACTGTTACGCCTCAAATGTGAGGTTCTCACAACTTGAACCCATAACTTAGGCTCTGATACCATTTTGTTGGATTGAGCCTTTAACCATCTCACCTAAAAACCAATGAATGTTGTAAGAGTCGTCCACGTGACTGCAGAACGACACAGTTGCACCTTAATAGTAGTGAAAATCTAAAATTGAATCAGCATTTATAAAAAGAAAAAAAAAATTAAGGACTAATATTTATTGCCACCTTTTTCTAATAGTATGGTAGTCTACTAAATATATTAATTATGTTAAATACTTGCTAATTAGACAATACATTAAGTATAGTAGTCTCTGTCAACATTCTTATAGGTAATGGCTACATCCTAATGAAATCCAGCTAGATACCACTCATTATGCTCTATAATTAAAAGATACTAAACTAGCTTGTGATCATAAAAGAATTTTAATTATTAAAACATTTATAAATGTGTGAGTGACCCTATTTCCAAGGGTGGAATAATGTTGTCGCAAAATACTTGGTAAAATGACAAAACATTTACGACCAAAAGGGAAAACTGTCCCAAATATATTATCTAGCGTTAAAGGAGCTTAAGAAGTGGTTTTAATACATGAAAATTTGTGCTAAATAAAAAGTTATTCCGTTTTGTTAAAAATAAAAAACTCATAAAGTGTCTCTTTGTCTTTTTTTTCTCTAAAGAATATCAAAACACACTTTGATAAAAAGCTTTTTACAAAGTTCTTTTCGGCTTTAAAAGCTATATTTTTCAATGCAATCCTAACAAGCTTTAGGATTGCGCTCAGGAGCTCAAAAAGTACTTATTATATATAAAAAGTTATGCCAAACAAAAAGGTTGTATGTTTCGTAAAAATTTCAAAAACTACTTCTTTGACTTTTTTTCTTTAAGAAAAAGATCAAAATGCAGTTTTGAGAAAAACTAAAATATAATGTTTTTTTTTTGACATTAAAAGCTCTATTTCCTAATGCAATCACAAACAAACTTTATAATTTGTTAATAGAAGGATAAAATCGTTGGTGTTCTCCATCTTGGAGAAAGAAACAACAAGCTGGGACCACTGACACGACAGTATACTAATTCTTCCCACATGACTAGTAATCTCTTTTTTAATCCTAGACCAAGTTATGGAGAGGTGAAATTTGCATTATAAAACTCCTAACCAGCTATTTGAGTGCTACACTCAGAGGTGGAGGTAGCAAGGGGCGAGATAGGGTAAAACCCCTTGAAACTCCCTTAAAATGTTTTATGAAACATAGATACATTGTTACTTCAATACGCTAAAGTCCTCCCTCTCCCACTTTTGGGTGCACGATGAGACCGAGAGCACCACAGATTGAAATGAGAGAACGAGAGAGAGATAGAGATAGAACAATGGAGGCATGCAGAGAGAGAGAGATTGGGGTTTCCGTGTGAGAAACGAGAACCGGTGTGAGGAGGTGAGGCGACGATGCCTCTACCACGGACAACTTATCCTTTGCCGTGACTATGATGGGGCCGCTTGGGGCTTCCTTCAATGGATGCATTTTGGCTTGATTAAAGAAACAGAGGAGTTAATTGGGGATTACATGTATAGAGATGCAGAGAAAAGAAAACGATTTTCTAGAAATAAAATAAAGCATTGAGTAGCTATAGTGCTACCCAACCATTTAGGTAAGAGACTTTAGGCATATGCTAGTATTACTCTAAAATAATTTTTTTTTTTTTTTTTTAAAAAAAAAAAAAACATGCAACCGAAAGTCCGTTTTCTGAATATGTATGTTGTTGGAGATAAGTTTCCTAACCTTCCGAAGAAACGACTTTCTGGTCAATGTTGTCCTCCATTAAATCCAAAATGAACTTATTCCACGACAGAATAATGTGTATATATTTTAGGGGACACTAGTTGAGGATAAGATAGTAAGTAAGACACTTGTTACAAATCCCCAAACTTTACTTTATTCTTGGAAAAGTATGATGCTTCTCTTCCTCAACAGCCTTTTTTTTTTTTTTTTTTCAAACCTCCAACATGGCTGTTATTTTATGGTATGTGATAGCATTTTAATTTTACCAGTATCAGCAAATTTTACTTATCAAAATAACTAAAAGTATATTTTTTCTATTTTAATTACTAATTTTTTTAAAGCACACTTAGTCGCCTTACTACTTTAACTATCAACTTTCATTATTTTATTTAACTATTCTTTTTTATTTTTTATTTTTTACTTTTTCAAAGAATATATAAAGAGAGAGAAAATTCATATTATTTCTTATTTATTTGGTGAGTAAATAGTACATATTTATTTTGAGTTAAAATAGTAAAGCTAAAAATGAAGGATTTTAGTCACTTGAACTAAATTGCCTAAAAAAAAATAATTTTGATGAAAATGCTCTTTGATGAGATTCTTTATAATTTTCCTTTCCGGCAGATTTC
>NC_081541.1:39898762-39928594 GCF_901000735.1 Corylus avellana | reverse complement strand
TATTAAAAGCACTCTTGCTAACCTGCCTACTTATTACTTGTCTCTTTTTCCTATTCCGGTGAGTGTTGCTAAGCGCATTGAGAAGCTTCAACGCAATTTCCTTTGGGGAGGGATAGGCGAAGAGTTCAAATACCACTTGGTGAAGTGGTCGCAGGTTTGCACTCCGATCAAGGAGGGAGGGTTGGGGATCAGGAACTTATTGGTCTTCAACCGCGCTCTTTAAGGGAAATGGTTGTGGCATTATGGGTCGGAAAGAGACGCTTGGTGGAGAGATGTGATAGATGCGAAGTTTGGAAGCTTATGGGGAGGATGGTGTTCGGTTGAGCCTGGAGGCACGTTTGGGGTAGGGTTATGGAAGAATATTAGGAAAGGGTGGGAAACTTTCAAAGGCTTTACGAGATTTGAAGTGGGGGATGGGTCTAGGATTAGCTTTTGGCATGATTGGTAGTGTGGAGATTCAGCTCTCAAGATAGCGTTCCCAATCCTTTATAGTATTGCTTGTGCGAAGGATGCCTCAGTTGCGGATAACGTGGAGATGTTAGGTGGGTCCAACCAGTGGAATGTGAGTTTTTTGAGAGAGGCTCATGATTGGGAGGTGGATGCCTTTGCCTCCTTCTCCCAGGTGTTACATTCTACTAGAGTGAGAAGAGGGTCGGAAGATAGATTATGGTGGAACTCTTCCAAAAGAGGTACGTTAAAGGTCAAGTCTCTCTTTCTCTCCTTGGCATGCTCGGAAGGGAGGAGGTTCCCCTGGAAGAGTGTGTGGCGAACACAGGCTCCTCCAAGGGCAGCGTTTTTTGCGTGGTCGGCGGCTTGGGAGAAAATTCTGACCTTAGATAACCTCAGAAAGCGAAATGTGATTGTGGTAAACAGATGTTGAATGTGCAAGAAGAGTGAGGAGACGGTGGATCTTCTTCTTCATTGTGAGGTGGCGTCTGCTTTGTGGAGTGCCTTTTTTGGCCGTTTTGGGTTATCATGGGTGATGCTTGGTCGGGTTTTCGAGTTGCTAGCCTGTTGGTGGTCCGCAGGAAGGGGGGAAGTGCTGCAGTCTGGAAGATGGTGCCTACTTGCTTTTTTTGGTGTCTATGGAGAGAGAGAAATAATAGGTGCTTCGAGGATGTGGAGAGGTCTTTCGAGGACTTTTTATCCTATTGTTTCCATACTCTGTATCTTTGGACTGTAGCGTTTGTTTTCCCGGTCTCGATTAGCTATAATGATTTCCTTGTTCGCTTTTCACTTTCTAGTTAGGTGATCCTCCTTGTATACTTCCAGTGTACTTCGGGGCGCCTTACGCTTTTAATAAAGTCTCTTACTTACTTATCAAAAAAAAAAAGATTTTATTGGATCAGACTTCTATTAGTTACAAAATCATAAAGGGCTAGAGTTTGTCACTGTATTGTTTACGATTTAATTATAGGGAAAACCTTACTTTTACAATTAAACCCATTAAACCCATTATAGGGAAAACCTTACCTTTACAATTATTTTTCAAAGTTTAAAAACTCTCGATTTAAAATTAAATACATTAAGTTGAGAGTTTTAATTGAAACCTTGAATTTAAATGGCGCTAGAAATACAATAAAGTAACAAATATTATAGCATACAAAATGAAGAGCCAGAAGTTTTTTTAATGTTTTTTTTTTTTTTTTTCCGTTTTTTAATGACTAGGAGCCACTTCAATGTACTCAATTCTACCGGTCAAATTTTGGACCCGTGCAAAGTAATATTTTCACATAGATCGGATAAAATTTCGACTTTGTCGGCAAGTATAGCCAAGAATGTTATTAATGTTTGTACATATGTAAAACTTTTTCTCCTGAAACAATATTATCTTATCGGAATATATTTATGCTTTCTTCTCATTGGGAACACGGAAATTAAGGGGCAAATCATAACACAGACAACACGATACATTTTTTTTTTTTTTTTTTAACATATTCACATAAGAGGGAAAATGAGAATTCAAACTAGTGACAATATGCACAGTATCTTAAACCTGCTATTAGACCCAATTATTATTATTATTATTATTATTATTATTATTATGAATTGTCAAATAACTTGAGAGCTAACGTATTTGGCAGCTTGTGGTACATAAGATTGGATCCGGCTTAGGTGCGGTAGGTCAAAACTACCACACCATGCGGTAGCCCAAAACGAGTTTGGGGTCGTTTTGGGCAATAAAAAAATAATTTTTTTAAATTAATAATATAAAATTAATTAAGTATTGAAAAAATCAATAATTAAAAAATAAAAGCAAAATAAAAATAAAAATCAAATGGGTGGCTCCAGCCATCCTTTGGCCAAAATGGGGTGGCCCCATGGCCGGTCTGGGGGTGGCCGAACCACTCCCAAAAGGCCAAAAGAAAAAAATAATAATAATAAAAATAAAATTAACAAGGTTTGGGTTTTGGTGGTGGCGGAGCACCCCAAAGGGCCCCTAGGGTGAAGTTTGATACCACCTCAAGGGTCGGTATGGGGGTGGGCCGAGCCATCTGGGAGCCGCTGGGGAGTGGTCCGGCCCTTTAAAAGGCTCAAAAGTGGCTAGGACCACCCCCTTGTCTATGGAGGTGGTTCGTCCTCGCCCAGACTGGCCATGGGTGGCTCCAGCCACTCGCTTCGCCAAACTGGAGTGGTCGAGCCACTCCTTTGATTTGATTTTATTTTTATTTATTTATTTATTTTTAATAGTTTTAGTTTTTTAATATTGTTATTTTTTAATTATTGATTTTTTAATATTTAATTAATTTTATATTATTAATTTTTTTTTTAAAAAATTATTATTTTTTTATTGCCCAAAACGACCCCAAACTGGGTCGTTTTGGGCCACCACATGGTGCGGTAGTTCAAGCCGGATCCCATAAGATTAATGTTGTGGGATAATTGATCAATTAAATTTGAACAGCAGACAGAAATGAGAATAATAAGTATATGGCCCTACGATATTCAAGAAATATACATGCTTTTAATCACAAAAAGAGAAACCTACCTCCAAATCTTCATCCTGCTTCTATACCGGTATGAGTCAGCTTCAAGAAAATTGTTGGGAACCAACCCATGGGCCCTTTTTAAAGACACACACCGTGTCTTTTAAAGGGCAACAAAACAAAAGGCAAGCAAGCTATATATATTTAAGCCGTTCCAGAAAAAATAACATGAAGAGAAAAAGGAGAGAGTGACGGCGCAGGGGGGAGTGAAAAAGAAAAAGAAAAAGGTTTCGCTTAACCGCATTTGTTAGAAATTGGAGGATTGTTTGTGGTCAATCGTTATGAAATTTTATTATGTTTTTCCTTAATGATGATTGCTACATATTGACTAGTGTCGATCATTAGAATTCCTCTCCAGTTGCTTAGTTGCTTATACTGATCGCTTGGTAAGAATTTTCTTTATTCTTATTGGAATCCACTTTTACAGTGATGAATTTATGTTTAATCCAAAAAAATATATATTCTTGATGTGATGATAACCTCTAGATATTTTTCTAGAGAAGACATTGTAACTTCATTATCGTTGATAGTGGGAGATTTGACAAGACTAGGTTCCATGATTTTTCGCTTTGCATTGGAGGGTTTTCCACATAAAAATCTTGGTGTCTTGCTTGTGGGCAGCTTAGTTATTTCTGCATTGTGAGTTTATTTTGGGTATTAGCAGGGACGGAGCTAGGAAATTTTATGGGAGGGGACCAGCCAAATTTTTTTTTTCGGTTCTTTAGAATTTTTTTTATTAAAAAAAATTATTTTTGTTGTTTCTTATGAACTAAAGACTACCATAAGGGCCAAAAAAAGTGGACATTTGAAAGTAAGGGCCAAAAATAAAAAATAAAAAAACTTAGTGGGTGTGGGCCAACAAAATTAAAAATAGGGCCAAAAGTTTTTATTGGATATGGCCAAAAAATTTAAAAATAGGGCCAATTTTTAAATTTTGGAGGGGGCCAAATGACTAAAATTAAAATTTTAACTTTACTTTTTTTATTTTTATTTTATTTTTATTTTTTTTTTTACTTATAATATTTTTTTTCCTTATTTTGGGGGGGACCATGGCCCACCCCGGTCCCCCTCTCCCTCCGTCTCTGGGTGTTAGTGTAACTATTTAATTTACACAAAGAATGGTAGATTAATTTTATTGTGTATCTGAAATTGGAGTTCACCCTAACAAAATGGTATCAGAGCTTTAATTTATTGTTTGTGTGGAGTTCTTGTGTAAATTAAATGGAGAAGTCATCTAATAGCATGATTAAACTCACTGCTTCCAATTATTCAATTTCGAAGATTAGATTAAAGACATTTTGTATTATAAGGAATTATTTGATCCCATTGAGTTGAAATATGTGAAGCCAATTAACGCAACCAACGATGATTGGGAGAAATTTAATAGGAGAGTTGTTGGATATATCAAGCAGTGGGTTGACTAAAGTGTCTTTCATCATGTAGATTAAGAAGTTAATGCTTGTAGTCTTTCGCAAAAGTTGGAGTCTTTATGAACAAAAGACTGTTCAAAACAAAGCTTTTGTGATAATAAGGCTCATGAATTTGAAGTACAAAGATGAGCATAGTGTTACATAGCATCTGAGTAACTTTCAGGGATTGTTGAATTAGATGTCTACCATAAAACTTACACTAGATAATGAGATGCAAGCATTACTTGTGTTGAGTTATTTGCTAGACACTTGGGAAACCTTTGGGTGTCTCATATAGTAATTCGGCTCCCAAAAGTGTAATAATCATGGGTATGATAAAAGACAGTATGTTCAATAAAGAGACAAGAAGAATAGAGTAGAGCATTTCTTTTCATTCAGAGACACTTATTACAGAAAGGCGAGAGAGAAGTAAAAGCAAAAAACATTGCAAGTATGACAACCGTGATAAGTAAAGAGGAAAATCCAACTTAAAAATAGACATTAAATGTTTTTACTGTGGCAAACCTGGGCATATAATAAGAGAGTGCAAAAAATTTAAAGGAGAACAGTTGGAAGATAAAGACGAAGAACGTCAAGAAGAAAAAGACACTCCAGCAGTTGCATCTGATGATGATGTGGTATTTGCTTATGATAAAGTTTTTATGCTAATCTCGCATGTCATGAATCTACGTGGAGAGTTGATACAGCAGCTTCTTTTCATATTACTCCACATAAAGATTTCTTCTTTCCTACACCAATGTTGATTTTAGTTAGGCCAGGATGTAAAATGAAACAAAGTGCAAAATTGTGGGCATGTAAGATATACAACTAGAAGCCAACATTGGGGTGAAAATTTATTCTTAAGGATGTTAGACATGTTCATCTTGATTTCTATTGGGAAACTTGATGATGAAGGTGTTAGGAAATTAATCATATTTCCCAAGACCCGTGAGATGTGAAAAATAAGAAGAATGTGGAATAACAAAGATAAGCAATCATACAGGACACAAAGATTTAAGTGGTTTGGCTTAACAAGCCTATATCCACTGGCAGAGACGACCCGGAGAAAATCCACTATCAAAAGATGGAGTACATAAATAATAAAGAGAAAATCACTCAGATCCCAAAGTCCCAATACACCAAAATCTCACTATCACACATGAGAGATTATTTTCAAAATAGAATGCAAAAGACAAATGTACAAACTCTTCTTTTGCTGGAACAGATGACAGCTTGATCTCTATTTTATTTTCTCACTCTGCAACACCTTTTTCTTCTAATCACTTGTTTTTTGGTCCTCCAAAAACTACCAAGAAGAAAATACCGTGGCAGCCCTTGTACCTCCTTCTCTCAAATTCTCTCTTTTTCTCCTCCCTTTGGTGCTTACATATATTCACGTTTGGCACACAAAAATTCACCTTGTGCTTTGTTCCTTATATAGAAGCTTAACTTTCCTTTTACATGTTGGTCTAGGACTCCTACTATAAGTCAAACAAGAAGTCCAAGTGCACATAGGAGAAGGACTCCAAAACCCACATGTAAAGGAGCAAACCGGTTGAACCAAGAACCTCTCCTACTTGAAGAAGGAGACAAACCACTGGGTCCCACCATGACTTTTAATTCAAGTCATACTTAACAATCTCCACCTTGACTTGAATTCCATCAAGTCTACCAAAACGTGTCCCCTCTGGATGTCTCTGCCTCAGCCCCAAGGGCAATCACACTCCACAAGTGTCCCTTAAGTCCAAGCGCCTCTTGAACTTGAGCATAGGACCTGATTTAGACATAACACCATGCCTCCCTATCTGTCACGTCGACCATACAGCTTTCTCTAATGACTCTTTCTTCCTGTAGACCCATTTGCACCCTTTAGCCTTTTTTCCCTTGGGTAATTCTCAGGATTCCCAAGTTTTACCTCTCCGTAGTAACTCCACCTCTTTTAGTGTACCATTCTGAACAAACGATGGATCTCCACTACTAGCTGTCAATGCAAAAGAAACCATATCCTCAAAGCAATACATTTTTATTGTTTTTTGATCACGTTTCTCTTTGCCTCTTGCTAAAGAATAAGACTCTTCCCGGTTCTATAAGTCTCTTGAAGATTTTTTGTCATCACATTCATCCGTGAGTGAACATTGTTCATCAAGCTCCACCTCCACAAATTGTTTCTCTTTTTGCACTGTACTCTCAGAAAGATCATCTACGTTAACAAACTTAGACTTTTTTGGTTCATGCTCTGTACCTTCAGGTTCTTCATTGACCCATCCTTGTACATAGCACACTCATTAAAAGTCACATTCCGACTTCTAATGATCTTCTGATTTTTGTCATCCCAAAATCGATAACCGAAGGCCTCATTTCCATATCTAATGAAGAAACACTTACTAGATTTACCATCTAGTTTACTCATAGCATCAAACTCAATATGGACATACGAAGCACAACCAAAAACTTTTAGATGTGAAAGATTTACCTCTTTTCCATTCCAGACTTCTTCCGGTAGTCTATGGCTCAGGGGAACGGAAGACCCCATAGCCACGCCATTCTGCTGCGGCATTCCCGGGATGATTTTCTCAATTCTGATCCCATTCACTGTACAGAACTGCTTGAACTCCCCATCTGTGTATTCTCCTTCATTGTCTGATCTCAAACACTTAAGCTCTAAGCCCGTTTCAGTCTCAGCCATTTCTTAAAAGTCTCAAATAAATCAGATTTACTTTTTAAGAAATAAACTCATACCTTCCTGCTTGAGTCATTAATAAATGTATAATACCACGAGCCTCCAAGAGATGCCACTGGTGAGGGACCCCACAAATCCATGTGTACCAGCTCCAGCTTTCCAAGCTTAGGTACTTTGTCAACTTCCACGAAACTCACCTTCTTCTACTTCCCTAGGATGCAGCCTTCACACAAATCAGACTCAACTGACTTCAACTCCGGTAGTTTCCCCTTTGACATAAGTACTTTCATCTCTTTTTCGCTCATGTGCCCAAGCCTTAGGTGCCATAGTTTTGAGTCAGCACCCGTATCTACAACAGCAACTGTATCTTTGCTGTTCGTTGTCATATAGAGAGTACCAATTTTATAACCACGAGCCAAAATCCTAGCTCCCTTGCTAACATTCCACTTTCCACCGTGGAAATGAATTGAATGCCCTTCCTCATCAAGCTGTCCCACCGAAATCAGATTCTTCTTCAATTCTAGAACATGCCTGACCTTATGTAGCTTCCATACTAAGTCACTGTGAACTCTAATGCGAACATCGCCTAGGCCTACAACATCCAGTGCCGTTCCGTCAGCCAAATACACCTTCCCAAAATCTCCACCAACATAGTTCTCAAGAATTTCACAGATTGTTGTCGTATGAAAAGATACTCTTGAGTCTAAGACTCAAGAATCAAGGGGACTGTCAACAGAGAGAAGTATGGCATCATATACTTCTTCTATCACTACGTTTGCAAAATCATTCTCAGCCTCCTTCCGTAGTTCCCTACAATTCTTCTTGTAGTGGTCAGTCTTGCCACAGTTCCAACACTTAGGTTGTTGTCCGAATCTGGATTTGCTTCTCCCTTTTTTGGAATTTGATCTGCCTTGACCAGAGTTTCTGTCTTGTCCTCTGCCGCGAGTCTCGAGGTTTAAAGCAGCACCAGAACAAGAGGCTTCACTCGCATCTCTTCTGCAAACCTCTTCACTGAGAATCAAATCCTTGACGTCTTCATAGCTCAGTTTACTCTTTTCTACAGAGTTACTCACAGCTATCCTCACTGCTTCCCAGTTATCTGGCAAAGATGCCAAGACGATCAACGCGTGAACCTCATCGTCAAAATCAATTTCCACCGAGGACAATTGATTTGTGATAGTGTTGAACTCATTGAGATGATGTGCCACCGAAGCCCATTCTGCCATCTTTAGGTTGAACAATTTCTTCATCAAATGCACCTTGTTGTTAGCCGACGGTTTTTCATACATACTTGATAAAGCCACCATTAGACCTGTTGTGGTCTTCTCATTTACAACGTTGTGTGCAACTAATTTTGACAGTGATAACCTGATAACCTGATAACTGTTAGGGCATTACGATCAAGCAAAGCCCACTCACTATCATCCATGTCATCGGGTTGTTCTTCCAAAAGAGGTTGATGAAGATCCTTCTCATAAAGAATATTTTCAATCTGTACGTTCCAAAACTCAAAATCTTTGCCGTCGAACTTCTCGATTCCCATCTTTCCTTCTTCACCTGCCATCGCTCCCACTCTAACCAAAAACTCTAATACCAGTTGTTAGAAAATTAATCCTAATTCCCAAGACCCGTGAGATGCGAAAAATAAGAAGAACACGGAATAATAAAGATAAGCAATCACACACAACACAAAGATTTAAGTGGTTCGGTTTAACAAGCCTACATCCATTAGCGGAGATGATTGGGAGAAAATCTACTATCAAAAGATGGAGTACAAAAATAGTCGAAAGAAAATCACTCAGATCCTAAAGTCTCAATACACCCAAATCTCACTATCACACAAGAGAGATTATTCCCAAAATAGAATACAAAAGACAGATGTACAAACTTTTCTTTTGCTGGAACAGATGGCGACTTGATCTCTATTTTATTCTCTCACTCCGCAACACCTTTTTCTTCTAATCACTTGTTTTTGGCTCCTCCAAAAACCGCCAAGAAGAAAACACAGTGGCAGCCCTTGTACCTCCTTCTCTCAAATTCTATCTTTTTCTCCTACCTTTGGTGCTCACATATATTCACGTTTGGCACACACAAATTCACCTTGTGCTTTGTTCCTTATATAGAAGCTTAACTCTCCTTTTACATGTTGGTCTCGAACTCCTACTATAAGTCAAACAAGAAGTCCAAGTACACATAGGAGAAGGACTCCAAAACCCACATGTAAATGAGTAAACCGGTTGAACCAAGAACCTCTCCTACATGAAGAAGGGGACAAACCACTGGGTCCCACTATGACTTTTAATTCAAGTCATACTTAACAGAAGGCTAACACAATCACCTTGGAGGTGGACAGTGAAAACTTAGCAAGGGCTCTCCTATCTTAGCCAGAGGAAAGAAGATTAACACTCTCTACATAACAGATGCAAGACTAGTCAAAGGAGAGTGATTGTTGTTGAGAATGAAAGCTCCACTAAGTTATGGCACAAGAAGCTTAGTCACATAAGTGAGAATGGACTTCAAATTCTTGCCAAGGAACAGCTTCTATCTAATGGTAAAGGTATACTCATTGTCTTGTTAGAAAACAAAGAAGAGTTTCATTTTAAAAATTCTCTCCATCAAGAAAGACTAATATTCTTGATTTAGTTCACACTAATGTATGCACTATTAACATTAAAACTCTCGGTGGTGCACTTTATTATGTGACTTTTATTGATGATCACCCTAGAAAGGTGTGTTTTGCTTTGAAAACCAAAGATCATGTATTGAATGTGTTCAAAGTCTTTCATATTAAGGTTGAAAGGGAAACTGGAAGGTAGCTAAAATGTGTCAGAGCAGACAATGGTGGTGAATACAGAGGAGCATTTGAAGAGCACTGCAAAAGTCATGGCATTAGGCTCAAGAAAACTGTACCCAAGACTCCGCAGTATAATGGCGTAACAGAGAGAATGAACAAAGCTATCTATGAGAGAATCAAGTGTATGCTCTCTCATGCAAAATTGCCTAAACCATTTTAGGATGAGGCAATGAGGACAACAGTTGACTTGATAAATCTTTTACCATCAATTTCTTTGGATGAGGACATTCCTCAAAGGGTTTGGACACGGAAAGATGTTTATTTAAAGCACTTAAGAATGTTTGGCTACACGGCATTCACACATGTTCCTAGAGATGAGAGGTCAAATCTTGATAACAAAGTCAAGCAATGTATCTTTATGGGTTATGGGCATGAGGAGTTTGGTTATAGATTGTGGGATCAGGTTAATAAGAAAATCATATGGAGTAAAGATGTTGTCTTCTTTGAAGATCAAACCATTGAAGACTTGGATCAGAAAAATGCAGAGTCTCTTAGTGAATACCGTGTTGATTTTGGTCCAGTTGTTCATCCTTGTGTGATGCATGATGAACACATGAGAGATGTACAGGAAGAACATATTGATACAGTTGGTGAAAATTGTGAGTCTGCAATTGATAATGTGGAGTTAGAAGAACGTCTAGAGCGAGCTTCTTCAAAACCATCCACTAAGTCCTTCGCTATGAAGGACTTGGGACCCGTAAAGCAAATTCTCGATAGAAAGAAAGGAAAATTGTGCCTGTCATAAGAGAGTTATATTGAGAAGGTTTTGGACATGTTCAACATGAGTAAGGCAAAACCGGTGGGCTCTACACATGCAAGTCATTTAAAATTGAATTCAAAGCAAAGTCCTACAAGTGAAAAAGAAAAAGAAAAAGATAAAATGAATAAAATGCCTTATGCATCAGCCGTAGCTAGCTTAATGTACGCCATGGTGTGTATGAGGCCTAATATCGCACATGCTGTTGCAGTTGTTAGTCGGTTCATTTCTAATCTTGACAAAAAAAACATTGGGCAGCTGTGAAATGGATTCTTAGGTATCTTAGAGGTACTTCGAGGGCATTGATGCAGTCTTTCTTTTGTCAAAAAATAATCAATAATAAAATAACCACTCGCAATAGAACGAATCCTTGTAGGATAGTGCTATGTTGAGGGTGTCGAGCCTCAAGGACTGCAGAGGGTGTTGTTATCAAGTTTATCAAGATTAAATATAACTTAATTAAAAGAAGTTTGATTTGTGTTGATTATAACTAAATGCATAAAAGTAAAGACATAAACATAAACATAAACATAAAGGTAGTAGTGATGAGAGATAGATTAGGGGGTTGATTTCTCCACTAACCGCATAACAATGATCATTCATAAATTAATAAGCGAAATTCATACTATACATGATATAGGGTTCATCTCACTCGAGTAGTCAAGAAAATACCATCACTAAGGAATAAATATAATCCATCTTTGGTTGGCACAGACCGTCCACCTAACTACTAAGATGCAGTACAATCCATCTTCCTTAGGTATGAACTATCTAATTTCCTTAATAGGCTACACACAATCAAGGGAATAGTATAACCCATCTTCAATTGGTACGAACTGTCTACTTAAATTACACTAAACTAGGATGTAGTACAATCCGTCTTCCCTAGGCATGATCTATCTAACCCTCTTGATCATATGTCAATTAAAACCGTTATATAACAATTATTTACATAATCACAGAAAATATGAAGGATTGAGTTCAATCAATATAAAAGACTTTCTAAGATAATAGAAGAATTCATAATGATTGAATATAAACATTAAGATCAATTCTCACAGTTATACAACTATCAGGCATATAAAAAAACCCAAATTAAAATATAATTAAACCATTTTATTTGGAAAATGCTACATCAATGTCCTATTACAGAATTAGCTGTTCATCTTGGTGCTGTGATGGCCTCCTACCATAATCCTCTTTTCTTCATTTTGCCAATAAATTATAGAAATGCGGATAATATTTGCATTTGCATTCCTTAAAACCCCTATCCACATCCAAATTTATGAATATTAATTTTTGCTCTCCGTATTCACATATCCAGACAAGTACATATGCTGATGCGGGCGGTTATTATTGGCTAGCATTTTCACCCCTATGTGGTAGTACTAAAATTAGGATAAAATAATAATCTATAAAAGGCAAATCTCTTTGAAGAAAAGATAGGGGGAGAGAGAGAGCACTCCAGTCTCCAAAGACTTTGTCTTCAACGTAGAATATCCTTTTCCTCAATTCTTACTCTGTCTTTCTCTCTCTCTCTCTCTATGTACTGTCTACTGTTGGGAAGGAAGTTGGAAGCCATAGCTAAGGAAGGGGAGCTCCTAAGGCGATCCGTATACTAAAAAAGGCAACTGTAACACCAAGTAAGTAAAGTTTTCCCTTTCTTAACTCAAAAATTCTTATTTAGCTTTGATGTTATAACTGCCATGTCTTTGTACAATATGAATATTATCTATAAGCCTTATAATTTATAAATAGAAGTAACGACGTTGTGATCTACTACCACCATAATTAAAAAAAATAATAATAAAAAAAAAGAAAGAAGAAGAAGTGGTGTCTGGCGTTTTTTAAACACCGTGAATCAATCTATAAACACCATTAAAAAAAAAAAGATTTAAAAAAAAAAAAAAAAAAAAGTGGGGTCTATTATTTGGCATATTAAAAGGAGTAATGCTACAAATTCCTCTTGTGTCCCTCTTGAGTCCTTCCAAGAATGATGTGGCTATTAAAATTACTATTGAGCTTGTAATTAATCATTATTGAATTTTGATCAAATGGTGATTTTAATAACCACATTATTCTTGGAGTGACTCAAGAAAGACATAAGGGGACTTCTAAAATTACTCTATTAAAAGGGGCGAGTTATCCACGTATTAAAAGGTGGGGTCTATTTTTTTGGCATATTAAAATACTTTCCTGTTCAATGTTTGTTTTTCTTTCTTTCATGTCAAGGAAACTAGTGGCTCAGCATGGAATACAAAAGGCGAAAGCTAATTTATAAACATAACCTGATCATAAGATAATTAATTTACTATAAATATAAAGTATTTAATGTCTGTTCTTGATCATTATGTGCTTTTGTTCCTAACCACTTTTGCTCAATAATGGAAGTTATAGCCTAACAAATTAAAGTGTGCTTGGGTTGATCTTGTGGAAGGACAAGTAATTAAGCGTAATGTGATCAAAATATCTCGAATTGGATTTGATGAATCATAAGAGGAATCTGATAAAAAAAACAAAAAACAAAAAAACAGGAAGTAGTAGAAACTCATTTATGTCATATTTGTTATGTCTTGTGCCAATCATGCTTCTTTTTTACTTTTTTCTAACTATTATTACTCGAAACTCTTTTATGTCATATTTATTACGCCTTTTGGTCCATGACAACCCAAGAAGATTGAAGACCTTGTAATCCCATAAGCAGAAGAGGACAAAACAAGTGTTGCAGGGAAACCAAAAAAGTCCTCTTTTATTTGATCGGTTTCTATCTATCCGGTGAGTGGGTCAGTGGGGAGTGTAAGTTGTACCTATGAATCATGTGGCAGTTAGCAAACAGCCAACTCTAAACTACATTTATGTTTAAGTTTTGAGAGAAGGGTACGTAGTGGAGTTCATGGCCACACAAAAAGAAAATGGGTTTGGCCCTTTGAGCCATCCCGAAGGCCAATGAGGTGTCTTTGGCCTAGGCTACACTCAAATGGCCTAGGCTCTCAACAGGGGTGGCCGGTCACCACCTGGGGTGGCCAGCCACCCCATTTCTCACCCATTTCTTTTATTATTATTATTTTTTTTTTTTAATTTTGATTTATTTTTTTAATTAAAATAATAGTTTATTATTTTATTTCAGTGGACCAATCTGGACCGTTTGATGAAAATGAATGGTCCAAATTGGTGATTGGAGATCCCCTTTAATTCAAGGGGATCCTGATCCCACTTCTTACACTCTCTCCGTCTAGCTTTGCTCATCTTTTTGGAAATTGGGCCTGTAAAGAGGAAATAATTGTCTTCTCTTTTGTCCTCTCAGGGTATTCATATTCAACTCAACAAAATAGACGAAATAAATGCTATTTTGTTAAGCCATGTAGCTAAAAAATCATTTCACACGCCTTAACAAAATACCAAACCATCTGTTGAGGTATGGTGCTCAACAAATTTGCAAAGCATTTTAACTCAACAATGCATATCATATATAATAAAAAATTCGTCCATTCTCTATCTACTAGTTAAAAAAATAATTTTATCTTTCTTGAATGCTTGAGGTTGAGTGCTTTATGTTGAACAAAGAATAAATAAATAGTAGAAAATTATTATTTAAATGGTAGAGAAAGAATATTTAAATAAATGATTAAATACTAAATACCCCCTTGGAGTTTCATAACTTGTACCTATAGTTATGAAACACTTTTAAATCATACACCTTTAAGTTTCAAAAAATTCTATACCAGTGTTTGCAAAATTGCCTAAACCATTTTAGGATGAGGCAATGAGGGCAACAGTTGACTTGATAAATCTTTTACCATCAATTTCTTTGGATGAGGACATTCCTCAAAGGGTTTGGACATGGAAAGATGTTTATTTAAAGCACTTAAGAATGTTTGGCTACACAGCATTCACACATGTTCCTAGAGATGAGAGGTCAAATCTTGATAACAAAGTCAAGCAATGTATCTTTATGGGTTATGGGCATGAGGAGTTTGGTTATAGATTGTGAGATCAGGTTAATAAGAAAATCATATGGAGCAGAGATGTTGTCTTCTTTGAAGATCAAACCATTGAAGACTTGGATCAGAAAAATGCAGAGTCTCTTAGTGAATACCGTGTTGATTTTGGTCCAGTTGTTCATCCTTGTGTGATGCATGATGAACACATGAGAGATGTACAAGAAGAACATGTTGATACAGTTGGTGAAAATTGTGAGTCTGCAATTGAAAATGTGGAGTTAGAAGAACGTCTAGAGGGAGCTTCTTCAAAACCATCCACTAAGTCCTTCGCTATGAAGGATTTGGGACCCGTAAAGCAAATTCTCAATAGAAAGAATGGAAAATTGTGCCTACCATAAAAGAGTTATATTGAGAAGGTTTTGGACATGTTCAACATGAGTAAGGCAAAACCGGCGGGCTCTACACTTGCAAGTAATTTAAAATTGAATTCAAAGCAAAGTCCTACAAGTGAAAAAGAAAAAGATAAAGATAAAATGAATAAAATGCCTTATGCATCAGCCGTAGCTAGCTTAATGTACGCCATGATGTATATGAGGCCTAATATCGCTCATGCTGTTGAAGTTGTTAGTCGGTTCATTTCTAATCTTGACAAAAAAACATTGGGTAGCTGTGAAATGGATTCTTAGGTATCTTAGAGGTACTTCGAGGGCATTGATGCGGTCTTTCTTTTGTCAAAAAATAATCAATAATAAAATAACCACTCGCAATAGAACGAATCCTTGTAGGATAGTGCTATGTTGAGGGTGTCGAGCTTCAAGGACTGCAGGGGGTGTTGTTATCAAGTTTATCAAGATTAAATATAACTTAATTAAAAGAAGTTTGATTTGTGTTCATTATAACTAAATGCATAAAAGTAAAGACATAAACATAAACATAAAGATAGTAGTGATGAGAGATAGATTATGGGGTTGATTTCTCCACTAACCGCATAACAATGATCATTCCTAAATTAATAAGCGAAATTCATACTATATATGATATAGGGCTCATCTCACTCGAGTAGTCAAGAAAATACCATCACTAAGGAATAAATATAATCCATCTTTGGTTGGCACAGACCGTCCACCTAACTACTAAGATGCAGTACAATCCATCTTCCTTAGGTATGGACTATCTAATTTCCTTAATAGGCTACACACAATCAAGGGAATAATATAACTCATCTTCAGTTGGTACGAACTGTCTACTTAAATTACACTAAACTAGGATGTAGTACAATCCGTCTTCCCTAGGCATAATCTATCTAACCCTCTTGATCATATGTCAATTAAAGCCGTTATATAACAATTATTTACATAATCACAGAAAATATGAAGGATTGAGTTCAATCAGTATAAAAGACTTTTTAAGAGAATAGAAGAATTCATAATGATTGAATATAAACATTAAGATCAATTCTCACAGTTATACAACTATCATGCATATAAAAAAACCCAAATTAAACTATAATTAAACCATTTTATTTGGAAAAGGCTACATCAATACCCTATTACAGAATTAGCTGTTCATCTTGGTGCTGGGATGACCTCCTACCATGATCCTCTTTTCTTCATTTTGCCAATAACTTTTCATCATATATATTATTTAATATTTAGCATCTAGTAAATCTATAGTAGGTGATGAGAAAGAACATTTTAAAAAATAATAATAATAAAAGAATAACATATAATGCAATTAAATTAGAACAAATCATACGAGTTTTCTAACAGTGAAATCCAATAACATTATAACTCCAGCAAATATAAGAAATATAAATTATAAATCCAGCAAACATAAATTAAAAAATATTATATATATATAAACACGAATAATATTTGCATTTGCATTCCTTAAAACCCCTATCCACATCCAAATTTATGAATATTAATTTTTGCTCTCCGTATTCACATATCCAGATAAGTACAGATGCTGATGCGGGCGGTTATTATTGGCTAGCATTTTCACCCCTATGTGGTAGTACTAAAATTAGGATAAAATAATAATCTATAAAAGGCAAATCTCTTTGAAGAAAAGATAGGGGGAGAGAGAGAGCACTCCAGTCTCCAAAGACTTTGTCTTCAACGTAGAATATCCTTTTCCTCAATTCTTACTCTGTCTTTCTCTCTCTCTCTCTCTATGTACTGTCTACTGTTGGGAAGGAAGTTGGAAGCCATAGCTAAGGAAGGAGAGCTCCTAAGGCGATCCGTATACTAAAAAAGGCAACTGTAACACCAAGTAAGTAAAGTTTTCCCTTTCTTAACTCAAAAATTCTTATTTAGCTTTGATGTTATAACTGCCATGTCTTTGTACAATATGAATATTATCTATAAGCCTTATAAGAGCATTCCCAATAGAAAAACCAAATGTTACTTTTATCTAAAATGGCTCTTCAAATGTTCGAAAAACCCCCTACATTGGATGAGCAAAAAAAAAAATGTAAAATAGATATTTGATTAGAAGAGCTAAAAAAAAACTAAATGTAACAGTACTTTTTAAGAGAGCCATTTTATTTTTTATTGTTTCTCTCTCCTGTTTTATCTTTTTCCCAAATCTTTTCCCACCTTCTTTTTTTTTTTTTTTTCGTTCTCCTGCTCTCTCTCTCTCTCTCATAGCAGCGTCTAAAAAAAAAGCCTTTCCAGCTCAATATGGATTCTATCTTTAGAAAAGAAATAAAGATAGAATAAATAAAGAGTAAAAAAATAATATTTTAATAGAATAGATAGAAATATAACTAATCGGATGTGGAGACACTTAAAAATGGCTTAATTAAACTAGATAAAAGTGAGTTTTGAAGAGTAATGTTACATAAAAATATGACTCTTCCATTGGAAATGCTCTAATTTATAAATAGAAGTAACGACGTTGTGATCTACTACCACCATAAAAAAAAAAAAAAAAAAAAAAAAAAGAAGAAGTGGTGTCTGGCGTTTATTAAACACCGTGAATCAATCTATAAACACCATAAAAAATAAAAATAAAATAAAAAGATTTTTTTTTAAAAAAAAAAAAGGAAAAAAAGAAAAGAAAAGTGGGGTCTATTATTTGGTATATTAAAAGGAGTAATGCTACAAATCCCTCTTGTGTTCCTCTTGACTCCTTCCAAGAATAACGTGGCTATTAAAATCACTATTGAGCTTGTAATTAATCATTATTGAATTTTGATCAAATGGTGATTTTAATAACCACATTATTCTTGGAGTGACTCAAGAAAGACACAAGAAAGACTTCTAAAATTACTCTATTAAAAGGAGCGAGTTATCAACGTATTAAAAGGTGGGGTCTATTTTTTTGGCATATTAAAATACTTTCCTGTTCAATGTTTGTTTTTCTTTCTTTCATGTCAAGGAAACTAGTGGCTACTATAAATATAAAGTATTTAATGTCTGTTCTTGATCATTATGTGCTTTTGTTCCTAACCACTTTTGCTCAATAATGGAAGTTATAAGTTTATAACCTAACAAATTAAAGTGTGCTTGGGTTGATCTTGTGGAAGGACAAGTAATTAAGCGTAATGTGATCAAAATATCTCGAATTGGATTTGATGAATCATAAGAGGAATCTGATAAAAAAAACAAAAAAACAGGAAGTAGTTGAAACTCTTTGTCATATTTATTATGTCTTGTGCCAATCATGCTTCTTTTTTACTTTTTTGTAACTATTATTACTCGAAACTCTTTTATGTCATATTTAGTACGCCTTTTGGTCCATGACAACCCAAAAAGATTGAAGACCTTGTAATCCCATAAGCAGAAGAGGACAAAACAAGTGTTGCAGGGAAACCAAAAAAGTCCTCTTTATTTGATCGGTTTCTATCTATCCGGTGAGTGGGTCAGTGGGGGGTGTAGGTTGTACCTATGAATCATGTGGCAGTTAGCAAACAGCCAACTCTAAACTACATTTATGTTTAAGTTTTGAGAGAGGGGCACGTAGTGGAGTTCATGGCCACACAAAAAGAAAATGGGTTTGGCCCTTCGAGCCACCCCGAAGGGTCATGAGGTGCCTTTAGCCTAGGCCACACTCAAATGGCCTAGGCTCTCAACAGGGGTGGCCGGTCACCACGTGGGGTGGCCAGCCACCCCATTTTTCACCCATTTCTTTTATTATTTTAATTTTGATTTATTTTTTTAATTAAAATAATAATTTATTATTTTACTTTAGTGGACCAATCTGTACCGTTTGAAGAAAATGAATGGTCCAAATTGGTGATTGGAGATAATTGGAGATCCCCTTTAATTCAAGGGGATCCTGATCCCACTTCTTACACTCTCCTTCTAGCTTTGCTCATCTTTTTGGAAATTGAGCCTGTAAAGAGGAAATAATTGTCTTCTCTTTTGTCCTCACAGGGTATTCATATTCAGCTCAACAAAATAGGCGAAGTAAATGCTATTTTGTTGAGCCATGTAGCTAAAAAATCATCTCACACGACTTAACAAAATACCTAACCATCTGTTGAAGTATGGTGTTCAACAAATTTGCAAAGCATTTTAACTCAACAATGCATATCATATATAATAAAAAATTCGTCCATTCTCTATCTACTAATTAAAAAAATAATTTTATCTTTCTTGAATGCTTGAGGTTGAGTGCTTTATGTTGAAAAAAGAATAAATAAATAATAGAAAAATATTATTTAAATGGTAGAGAAAGAATATTTAAATAAATGGTTAAATACTAAATACCCCCTGGAATTTCATAACTTTATTTTTTTTTTTCATATGGTTTCATTTTTATCATAGGAGGTCCCTGTGATTTTGATAATATACCAAATTAGTCATTCTGTCAGTTGATCGTTAGTTGACATAACAGAATTCTACATGGACCAATCAAATGTTGACACGTGGCACCCACTTAATTTTTTTTTTTTTTATAAAAAATGAAAAAAAAAATTGGGGGTGGCTCAGTCACCCCCTTTGGCCATGGGGGTGGCCAGGCCACCCCCAGTTGGCCGGATGAGCCACCCCCTTGGCTCCAAGGGGGTGGCTGAAACCACCCCCTGTGGGTACCGAAACCACCCTCAATGGTGGTTGGGGGTGGTTTCGGCCACCCCCTTGGCTCCGATGGGGTGTCTCCTTGGTGCCCAAGGGGGTGGCCGAAACCCACCCCCAATGGGTACTGGGGGTGGCCGAAACCCACCATGGGGGCCACCCCCATCCGGTTTGATGGGGGTGGCCAGGCCACCCCCATGGCCAAGGGGGGTGGCTCCCAAATGGCCAAGCCACCCCCAATTTTTTTTTTTTTTTTTTTTTTAAAAAAAATACGTTTGTTTTTTTAATTTTAAGAAAATTATGTGGGTGCCACATGTTAACATTTGATTAGTTCACGTGGAATTCCGTTAAGTCAACTAACAGAATGACTAATTTGGTCTATTATCAAAATCACAGGGACCTCGTGTGATAAAAATGAAACCCTAGGAAGAAAAAAATAAAGTGATGAAACCCCAAGGGTATTTAGTATTTAACCCTTAAATAAAATAATAAAAGTTAAAAGTTAAAATGACGAGTCAGAAATAGGTACTTTAAGAAAGTGAGTAATTAAAATAAAAAAAATGTAATCATTTTAGCCAAACATATGTTGAGCCAAATGTGAATGCTCCCAATCATACTTATCTCTCCTTGTAGCTCTGCTCATCTTTTTGTAAAGAAAGAAAGAAAGTAAAGTGGACTAAGCAACGTACTAATTTCTATTTCTTACAGCTTTACTCTTCCAGTAGACTTTTTATTTTATTTTATTTTTTTCTATTCGTACCCTTTTGATAGATTACTACGCAGTCCTGAATTTTGTACTCTTTTTTCTTGCATGGTGAAAGAAATTTACATGACGAGACTTCTCTCTCTCATTTTCCAGGCCCCTTTTTTTTTTTTTTGCACAAAAGAGGAATTCAGTCGTTTCAGTAACCTTCCAAATAGTAAGCTTTATATATAAGTTTTTTTTTTTTAAACAACATAACATCTTCAAACACTGTTTATGTTTGGTTAGGAGAAAAACTTGTGTAATAACTAGAATAGGAAATTGAAAAAGTTTATTTTGAAGTGATTTTTTTAATTAAATAGTAGTAAAAAGTAAATAATGTGATATAAAAGGTAAATAATGTGATATTAAAGGGAAAATATTTTGATATTGATTTTTTTTAAGGAATTGAGTGAATAGGGTTTGGGAATGGGGGTATTGTTTAACAATCAAACCCTATATATATATATATATATATATATATATATGAGAAATGATTTATGTTAATATTTTGTCCATATTTTCTTTACATCATTTTACAAGTTAATTATTAGATTTGTGGAATTATGTCAACTTCATAAATCTAATAGTTAATATATTAAATTTGTAAGAAAATATAAAAATAAACAAATAAACAAATTATTGACACAAATCATTTATATATATATATAGAGACACATGTGTGAGAGAAAGTTATTCATTCTCTTGAGTACAAATATGGCAGAAATCTGCAGGAAAGGTAACAGCAAAAAAACACAACAAATATATACACACGTGTTAGAATCTCAACTAACACAACAAAAAAAGAAAGAGCACTAGAGCAAGCTTCGGTATGAAAATATATTTCACAATAACTTTCCTTATTTTTTTATATACTATTAAAATATTATTTATTTACAAAATACAAGTTCACTTTATTCACAAAATCCCAACACAATCCCTAATTAAAGATAAAAAAAATGAAAGAAGAGAGGGGAAAGATGAATATTTATATTAAAATAATGTATAGGGAACCACTTTTTGTTTCCTATACATTGAAAAACACTGTAGCAACCCTTGATGGTTAATAAATATATGGAATTTGGTGTGAGTAGATTTTTGTGGTTTTTTTTTTTTTTTTAATTTTTCCTAAACATAGAGAAGGGAATGAGATATATGGCATCTGCTGCTAGTGCTCTAACAGCCATGTTGGAAAGAACAAAAACGCTGCTTTCAAGACAACGAGTAGCATGCTTTTTCAAGAAAAAAGCGAAGGTTAGGGATTCGTAACCAGTGTCTTATTTACAATGTGGATAATTTTTTTTTTTATTTGAATAGAAATAAAAATTAATTAATGTAATATAAATACAAAACAATATCTTAATTTTTGTGAGAGAAATGCAGAAAAAAAAAAAAAAAAAAAAACATTTGATAATAGTCTTAAAAAGAAATGAATGATGTCAATAATTTGTCTATATTTTTCTCATATTCTTCTATAAATTCAATAGATTAACAATTAGATTTATGGACTCCACCATTAAATTGTGTGGGATCCATTAGGATTTGATACTTTTATTTAGCCATTACTTATACATTGTTTTGAGTTTGTCAATGTACAACTTTTTTGTTGAACAGGCACCACGTACATTATATCAAAATGGTGCTGTGACTTGCTTTCGATGGATAAGGATCTCAAATTATTATCACTTTTAGCAGTTAATGTCTCAAACTTTATGTAGAACTTACATGTCCAGATAAGTAGTCAAACAGCCTAAAATTTATTTAATTAAATGACAATTTGGGCATCTAATGTGATAGAGTACTTCATATGAAACTCACCAGCCTCAATAAGTGGTTGAGTAACTTAAAATTTATTTATGCTGGTGAATCCCCAGCAATTCAAGCAACTAAATATTGTTGTGGATTCCAAAACGCTTTGATAGTCAAATGAGCAATAACTTTAATTCAACTATCTAAAACCATAATCTAACAAGATATTTTGGTACAGTATTTGTTTTTACAGGATTAATTAGTAGGATGGACGAGAGATTGCTTGGATCAGACCCAAAAGAGAATAGCAGTCTGTCAAGGAGGATATGGGTGGAAACGAAAAAAATATCCAAGATAGCATTTCCTACTATGATAGCTAGGGTTACTCAATTTGGAATGTTTGTGGTGACACAGGCATTTATAGGACATCTTGGTGAACTGGATCTTGCGGCTTATGCACTCATACAAATCATTACTGTTCGGTTTGTGAATGGGATACTGGTAAGAATCTCTATCTTCCTAATTTTGTTTTGGATGCATCATATTTCCAAAGCTTGTAATTGTAATAAATTACCTTTTCTTTTGGAAAGTAATAGAGTACTATATGCTACACTTATGAGTAATACTACACCTATAACTTTTTTAATTTCTTTTATAATATGTTGGTCACTAAAATAATTAACGCCCTCTAATCACATTTTAACGCATATCAAGTAATTGTAAAAGAACTGTACATATATGTCACATATATTGACCCAAATTTTCACATCAATAATGCGAAAATTTGTGTTTTCTAAAATCAGAAGAGGGAAAGAAATAGGAACATGTTTCCAAAATCTATGGAAATCAAATTTTGTTTTTTTTTAAACATTTCCTATCAATGTGTAACACTTTTATTTTTCTCATTTAAATTTGATGATGTAGCTGGGCATGTCAAGTGCCACTGAGACTCTATGTGGGCAAGCATTTGGAGCAAAGCAGTACCACATGATGGGAATATACTTGCAACGCTCATGGATCATCAACATTGTTGCTGCAACAATCTTGCTCCCCGTCTTCATCTTCTCAACACCCCTCTTCAAACTACTCGGCGAGGAAGATGACGTTGCAGAAATTGCTGGTTATATCTCTCTCTGGTTCATTCCAGTTCTCTACTTTTTTCCCTTTTCCTTCAGCATTCAAAAGTACTTACAAACGCAGCTCAGAAACCCTATTGTCGGATGGCTCTCTGCTCTCTCTTTTGTGCTTCATGTTCTCTTGTCATGGATTTTTGTGAACAAACTGAGCTTGGGGATTCCTGGTGCAATGGGTGCGATGATCATATCATATTGGTTAGTGTTAATTGGAATGTTCTGGTACGTGTTTGGAGGTTGGTGCCCCAACACATGGAGCGGTTTCTCAATAGCTGCTTTTAGTGATTTATTACCAGTATTGAAGCTCTCATTATCCTCGGGTGTGATGCTTTGGTAAGTCATTTTTCTTCGCCGAATTTGTTCAAACACGTAAAATATTTAATTTAAATTGAATGAATTGACGGAGTTAAAGTTCGATCCCATGACCTTTGACTCTAATACCATGTTAAATTATCAATTATCCAATAAGCTTAAGCTTTTAGAAAGATGTAAATTTAATCACTTAATCATTACTTTAACAAGTACACTGTCGGGAGTCAGTCAGGACACGGCCGAGACCTAGTCGGTCCATTTTAGTAATTTAAAGTTTAATATGATTGAATAAAAAATATATATGTAAAAAAAATTGTGATTTTCTGTACATACCAATTACTAGAAAATATTTTTCAGAAAATTATTTTTTAGGAAAATATTTTATGTCGAAACAAAAGGAGCCTAATTAAGTAACTTCTGCGAGGTCTGATGATGTCATGCATTTGGCGGAATCCCAAATCTCCTTAATTCTTAGGGGTCAAGATTGAATCCTAGGCCTTAGGGGTGAAATTTTTAACTTCGAAATGAAGTCCCACCATAATTTTCTGATCATGGCGTCTAGAGAGTTACCCAAAGATTTGGAGAAGAAGACGGTAGGCGTGTTGTATTGAGAGAGTAGAGAGCTGTTACAATAGATCTGATTAGGGTGGCTCTGCTTGCATGAGCTTGGTAGAACTTTCGCCTTTCAACTAGAGATCTTTTTTGAACCTTTTTTTTTTGATATCTTTGAACGTGCTCTTTTTGGGTAGATGAAGGAAGATAGAAAGGCCGAGATATTTAGCTTTAATGGGTTTTCTGCAAATTTAGGATGCAGGATGTTGTGAGTGTTGTGTTGTGTTTCACAATAATAAAACATAAACTAAAAAAGTAGTTAATATATTTAGGTGGACCAAAACCCATTAGTTTAGGCATTTGGGTTAAAGCGGTGTCCAAATATATCTATTAATGTACTCTTGTTTTATTATGAGTGCACTTATGAGTATTGAATCCTACACTGAAGATGTATAAAGAAAAAAAAAAAAAAAAAAAGTAGTTAATTAATATACTTAAGTGGACCCAAATTCATTAGCTTAGGCTTTTGTGCTAAAGTGATGTTTAAATATGAATATTAATATATTATTGTTAAAACCTTTTATCTCCCAATATGTTTGTCTCTTCTTCCGCTATTGATACGAGTGTTTTGATTTGACGCGTTTGGTTTGATTTTTCACTTGTAAGTTTTGTATCTCACATTGAATAGTAAATGTACCTAATTAAGTGGATCCAAGTCTATTAACATAGCCTTTTAGGCTAAATGTACCCCTGTTTCACTTTATCAACAACCTTCCTAACACGAGACCAAGTTGGTTGCTTAACCCCTTATATGTCTACTAAATGTACTCCTGTTTCACTTTTACATTCCCAACAGCTTAGAGTTGTGGTACAATGCCGTTTTAGTCTTACTGGCAGGATACGTGAAAAACGCCACCGTTGAAATATCTGCATTTTCCATCTGGTAAGGGCATATGATCATTTCTCTTTTATGTTTTGGATTTGAATCCACCGAAAGTATCCTAAATTGAATTGAATCGACCTTGCAGCCTCAATATCATAGCTTGGGATTTTATGGTTTTCCTTGGCTTCCTAACTGCTGCTAGGTATATAAATATATGTGTGAATTATTAATTACCCATTTTCCTTGTTTATTACTTAATTAAATTTGCTTAAACTGATGGATTATGATCATTCACTTTGCCTAGCGTCCGAGTTTCGAATGAATTAGGGAAAGGAGATGCAGAAGCTGCAAAGTTCGCCGTTAAAGTCATTTCCAGTATTTCTGTATGTCTTGGAGTGGTCTCCTGGATTCTATGCCTAATTTTTGGTCGTAAAATCGGTTGCTTGTTCACAAGTGACGAGGAAGTTATCGAAGCTGTTTCAGACCTCTCTATCCTTCTTAGCTTGTCTGTCTTACTCAACAGTGTCCAGCCAGTACTCTCAGGCATGTATTTGATTACATTACATCATGACAATAGTTAAACGAAACTGTTAAAGTAATGATTAAGTGATTAAATTTATCTCTTCTTATCAGTTTAAGCTTTTAGGATAAATGATGATTTAATATAGTATCAGAGCCAAAGGTCATAGAATCGACTATGTCAATTCACCTCCTTATTAAAAAGAAGTTTGAGCCTACATATGAGGGGAAGTGTTAAAGTAATGATTAAGTGATTAAATTTCTCTCTTCATATCAGCTTAAGCTTTTGGGATAAGTGGTGATCGATTTAACAAAAATACACTCCCAAGTTCTTTACAAGTATAAACATGGCCGAAGGGTAGGTCATTCGATTATGGTGCTTCGTGAACTATTAGGTTTAAGGTAAAATCCTTTGAGTGCAAACAATTTTTTAGTGTCACAGTACCTGTAGTTGAAAGCCGGAGTTTTAGCCAATTTGTGTGGAGGAGACGCTTTACACAGTATCCCGAAAATCTAGTTCAGGCGAAGCCCCGATTAATATATATATATATATATATAGGAATCTTATTTTGTTTTTGATTTCTACTGTCTCATTCTATAACTTGTGTTTTTGCAGGCGTGGCTGTAGGTTCTGGTCGCCAAAGCGTGGTTGCATATATCAACATAGGTTGCTATTTTCTGATTGGGGTGCCTGTGGGATGTCTTCTTGGATACGTGGCCGATCTAGGAATTACGGTAAGAAAGTAGTTTTTTTTTTAAAAAAAAAAAAAACATCATTGAGTAGTTAACGAACAATGAGATCAAAACTGACATTCCATGAGAAAATAGATATGTGGGTGGACATTGAATTTATTCAAATATTAATTAAATGATTAAATTTTTTATTTTTTATTTTTTATTAGCTTATAATTTTAGAACAAATAATTCTTGCAATGTAATTTAATTGTTTCAATGCTATGGCAATATCATCGGTCATATTTACTATGTAGATGGAGGAAGATAAGCATGCCTTAGTTCTTAATTTTTGTTCTTAATAAACTTTTCAGGGTCTATGGATTGGAATGATTATTGGAGTTGTGATGCAATCACTTGTGCTCGGCTACGTTACCTTTAAGACTGATTGGAATGAACAGGTAAATCCCAGTGATTGCAAATTGCATATATCATCACTAGTTTCAACAATTTTATATAACAGAAATGTCATTTAGGATGATAATACATTTAACGACGGTTTTTATTGATGTTTTTATGTAGGTGAAGAAAGCATCGGATCGCCTGAGTAAGTGGCTCTTAAAACCTTCGGATGAATCTAATGGACATTCTACTGAGGAAAGTTATGGATGATTAACACTAGTATTTTTTTATGTGTAGCATTTCTCTTCAAATAATTAATGTAATCTTTTAAAAGAATCAGTGATTTTTTTTTTTTTTCAAATAATGTAATCGCTTATGAGAAAATTAGGGAGTGTATTTTCCTTCAAATAACCTAATTTCTTAGGAGAAAATTAGGTATATTTTTCCTAATTACCTTTATTTTACCAGCTTGCATGAATAAGACCTAAGCTGTATTGAATAAGAGATTTGAACAATTTCTTAAGCATATTTCATCTTGCATGAAATTTGGGAAACCTCGGCTCCCTCAGATCGAGTAGTCAATATTCTATAGCAATAAATGAAGAAGGAGCCCATTAGTTGGCAGCCACCCAACCATTTGATACGGGGATCCGGATCCACTCCAGTCCATAATCTGGGGAGTATTTAATTCATTGTTAGATTTCTTAAAGAAATGCTAGCGTCACAAATGTGCCACGTGTCCTCCCAATAAAATATTAATTAATACTTAAAAAATAAAAAATAAATAAATAAAAAGATGGGTGGCCGGCCACCCCATGGCCTTTGGGGGTGGTCCGGCCACCCCCAAGGACCAAAATAAATATATATATACATTTTTTTTTTTTTTTTCATTTGCTCCTTAGGGGTGGCTTCGGCCCTCAGCCACCGCCAAATCCCAACCCCATATATATTTTATTCTTTCATTTTGGCCCTTGGGGGTGGTTGGACCACCCCCAAGGGCCATGATCATCAAGCGAAAACCCTAAACTCAGCATGAAAAAAAAAAAAAAAAAAGAAGCAACAAATTAGTGTACATACCAGTGTGATGAGGAGGCTAGTTGGAGTACTAGTTGATGAGAGGGAGGAGTTCGATCGGTAGAGTCAGGACGGCCAGTACTGGACGAGACGACTACACGCGCTGCACCATGGTGCATGGAGAAAGAGTGAGTTAAAACAAGCTTGGTTCTCAAGATTGAGTACCGCATTGATCGCTCTTGGATTTACAGCCTCAAAGTCTGATTCGTCTTTATTTATTTGCAAATCCACTCATTTCATCATGTATGTTTTAATATATGTTGACGATATTATTATTACATGTTCTAAACCTAAAGCTATTGATGCATTACTTAACCATATGGAATCTGACTTTGCTGTAAAGGATTTGGGTAATCTGAATTTTTTCTTGGGTATAGAAGTCTCAAAATTCTCAGATGGTATCACTTTGTCTCAACGGCGGTATATTCTTGACATTCTCAAGCGAACCAAAATGCTTGATGCCAAACCTGTATGCACTCCAATGGCTACATCTGAGCACTTATCAACTTTTGAAGGAGAAGTGTTTGATGATCCTACACTCTATCGCAGTACAATAGGCGCACTTCAACATCTCTCCATCACAAGACCGGACATTGCATTCACTATCAATCGACTTTCTCAATTTATACATAATCCGTTGCTACCACATTGGCAAACTGCCAAGCGTCTCTTGAGCTATCTTAAACATACACTAGAATTTGGTTTAAAAACTCAGCACTCATCCTCTCATGTTTTGCAAGCCTATTCTAATGCGGATTGGGCTGGGTCCCGTGATGATCGTCGCTCAACTGGGGGTTATTGTGTTTTCTTGGGAACAAACCTTATTTCATGGAGCTGCAAGAAACAAGCTACTGTTGCCAGATCTAGCACTGAAGCCGAGTACAAAGCCTTGGCCAACACTGCTGCCGAACTCTCATGGTTACAATCCTTACTATTCGAACTTGGTCTCCCAATTTCAGCACCTCCCGTGCTTTGGTGTGACAACATAGGTGCGACTTATCTTTCCAGAAATCCTGTTTTTCATGCCTGGACGAAACATGTGGCAATAGATTTTCACTTTGTCCGTGAAATGGTCGCCTCCAAAGCACTTAATATTCGATTTATCTCCACCAAAGATCAAGTCGCCGATATCTTCACCAAGCCTTTATCTTCTAAAAGATTTTCTACTCTCTGTGACAAGCTATAGGTTGTTTCACCCTCACTCAGCTTGAGGGGGCGTGTAAAGAATAATGATAATCCACCGTGATATAAACAGCAAGTATTCAAATTCAAACATATTATATCTATTATAGATAAGCTCTCTTCTTATCATATTAGATAGACTTCTCATGATAGAGTTTCAATTGTAATTTAAATTATCTCTGTAGATCAGTTAGAATTCAAATATGTAATTTTGTTCTATATATACATACAGCCTACGACTCAATTGAGCAAGGCAAAACAACCATTTATACTCTTAACAAGTGAGGACGGCCATTGGGGGAGGAGGTCAGACGGAGAAACAGGGAGCTAAGAGAGAGAGAGAGCAGGAGCTGATCGAGAAAAGAGAGAAGAGAAGAGTTAAGGGAAAGAGAGAGGCGCAAGAGGTAGTACTGTTTGGACGTGGGAACCAAAAAATTAAAGAGGTGTCAGTTTTAGAGTAAACCGACACCTCTTAATGGTGTCAGTTTTAGTGGAACTGACACCCCTTAAATAGGGGTGTAGGAACCAACACCCCTATTAAGGTGCCGGTTTACTATTCAACCGACACCCCTGTCGGTTCCACTAAAACCGACACCTTGGAGTGGCGTTTAGTGTCGTTTTCTTAAAACGACACTATACAAGCCGTCAGTAAACCTTTATTTTTTTGTAGTGTGTTGTTAAAGCATATAGTAAAAAGTGGAGTAAATTTGGTCACATTGTGGATGAAATCAAAGTAGGAATGTGTCATTTTCATTCGTGGAGAACGAATTGATCATGTAAAATAGGACGCCAATTTAGCCGCTCATTGTTTGGCTTGTGAGTAGAGTTTGAATTAGAGAAATTTCAACATGTATCTATGATATTGGCAACAGAGAGAAATTAATTCTTGGTTGATAGGTTTTTTTTTTTTTTTTTTTTTTTGACATGTTCACACAAGAGGGGGAAGGAGGATTCGAATTA
>NC_081541.1:39890146-39898662 GCF_901000735.1 Corylus avellana | reverse complement strand
TAAAAAATCATTTCACACGCCTTAACAAAATACCAAACCATCTGTTGAGGTATGGTGCTCAACAAATTTGCAAAGCATTTTAACTCAACAATGCATATCATATATAATAAAAAATTCGTCCATTCTCTATCTACTAGTTAAAAAAATAATTTTATCTTTCTTGAATGCTTGAGGTTGAGTGCTTTATGTTGAACAAAGAATAAATAAATAGTAGAAAATTATTATTTAAATGGTAGAGAAAGAATATTTAAATAAATGATTAAATACTAAATACCCCCTTGGAGTTTCATAACTTGTACCTATAGTTATGAAACACTTTTAAATCATACACCTTTAAGTTTCAAAAAATTCTATACCAGTGTTTGCAAAATTGCCTAAACCATTTTAGGATGAGGCAATGAGGGCAACAGTTGACTTGATAAATCTTTTACCATCAATTTCTTTGGATGAGGACATTCCTCAAAGGGTTTGGACATGGAAAGATGTTTATTTAAAGCACTTAAGAATGTTTGGCTACACAGCATTCACACATGTTCCTAGAGATGAGAGGTCAAATCTTGATAACAAAGTCAAGCAATGTATCTTTATGGGTTATGGGCATGAGGAGTTTGGTTATAGATTGTGAGATCAGGTTAATAAGAAAATCATATGGAGCAGAGATGTTGTCTTCTTTGAAGATCAAACCATTGAAGACTTGGATCAGAAAAATGCAGAGTCTCTTAGTGAATACCGTGTTGATTTTGGTCCAGTTGTTCATCCTTGTGTGATGCATGATGAACACATGAGAGATGTACAAGAAGAACATGTTGATACAATTGGTGAAAATTGTGAGTCTGCAATTGAAAATGTGGAGTTAGAAGAACGTCTAGAGGGAGCTTCTTCAAAACCATCCACTAAGTCCTTCGCTATGAAGGATTTGGGACCCGTAAAGCAAATTCTCAATAGAAAGAATGGAAAATTGTGCCTACCATAAAAGAGTTATATTGAGAAGGTTTTGGACATGTTCAACATGAGTAAGGCAAAACCGGCGGGCTCTACACTTGCAAGTAATTTAAAATTGAATTCAAAGCAAAGTCCTACAAGTGAAAAAGAAAAAGATAAAGATAAAATGAATAAAATGCCTTATGCATCAGCCGTAGCTAGCTTAATGTACGCCATGATGTATATGAGGCCTAATATCGCTCATGCTGTTGAAGTTGTTAGTCGGTTCATTTCTAATCTTGACAAAAAAACATTGGGTAGCTGTGAAATGGATTCTTAGGTATCTTAGAGGTACTTCGAGGGCATTGATGCGGTCTTTCTTTTGTCAAAAAATAATCAATAATAAAATAACCACTCGCAATAGAACGAATCCTTGTAGGATAGTGCTATGTTGAGGGTGTCGAGCTTCAAGGACTGCAGGGGGTGTTGTTATCAAGTTTATCAAGATTAAATATAACTTAATTAAAAGAAGTTTGATTTGTGTTCATTATAACTAAATGCATAAAAGTAAAGACATAAACATAAACATAAAGATAGTAGTGATGAGAGATAGATTATGGGGTTGATTTCTCCACTAACCGCATAACAATGATCATTCCTAAATTAATAAGCGAAATTCATACTATATATGATATAGGGCTCATCTCACTCGAGTAGTCAAGAAAATACCATCACTAAGGAATAAATATAATCCATCTTTGGTTGGCACAGACCGTCCACCTAACTACTAAGATGCAGTACAATCCATCTTCCTTAGGTATGGACTATCTAATTTCCTTAATAGGCTACACACAATCAAGGGAATAATATAACTCATCTTCAGTTGGTACGAACTGTCTACTTAAATTACACTAAACTAGGATGTAGTACAATCCGTCTTCCCTAGGCATAATCTATCTAACCCTCTTGATCATATGTCAATTAAAGCCGTTATATAACAATTATTTACATAATCACAGAAAATATGAAGGATTGAGTTCAATCAGTATAAAAGACTTTTTAAGAGAATAGAAGAATTCATAATGATTGAATATAAACATTAAGATCAATTCTCACAGTTATACAACTATCATGCATATAAAAAAACCCAAATTAAACTATAATTAAACCATTTTATTTGGAAAAGGCTACATCAATACCCTATTACAGAATTAGCTGTTCATCTTGGTGCTGGGATGACCTCCTACCATGATCCTCTTTTCTTCATTTTGCCAATAACTTTTCATCATATATATTATTTAATATTTAGCATCTAGTAAATCTATAGTAGGTGATGAGAAAGAACATTTTAAAAAATAATAATAATAAAAGAATAACATATAATGCAATTAAATTAGAACAAATCATACGAGTTTTCTAACAGTGAAATCCAATAACATTATAACTCCAGCAAATATAAGAAATATAAATTATAAATCCAGCAAACATAAATTAAAAAATATTATATATATATAAACACGAATAATATTTGCATTTGCATTCCTTAAAACCCCTATCCACATCCAAATTTATGAATATTAATTTTTGCTCTCCGTATTCACATATCCAGATAAGTACAGATGCTGATGCGGGCGGTTATTATTGGCTAGCATTTTCACCCCTATGTGGTAGTACTAAAATTAGGATAAAATAATAATCTATAAAAGGCAAATCTCTTTGAAGAAAAGATAGGGGGAGAGAGAGAGCACTCCAGTCTCCAAAGACTTTGTCTTCAACGTAGAATATCCTTTTCCTCAATTCTTACTCTGTCTTTCTCTCTCTCTCTCTCTATGTACTGTCTACTGTTGGGAAGGAAGTTGGAAGCCATAGCTAAGGAAGGAGAGCTCCTAAGGCGATCCGTATACTAAAAAAGGCAACTGTAACACCAAGTAAGTAAAGTTTTCCCTTTCTTAACTCAAAAATTCTTATTTAGCTTTGATGTTATAACTGCCATGTCTTTGTACAATATGAATATTATCTATAAGCCTTATAAGAGCATTCCCAATAGAAAAACCAAATGTTACTTTTATCTAAAATGGCTCTTCAAATGTTCGAAAAACCCCCTACATTGGATGAGCAAAAAAAAAAATGTAAAATAGATATTTGATTAGAAGAGCTAAAAAAAAACTAAATGTAACAGTACTTTTTAAGAGAGCCATTTTATTTTTTATTGTTTCTCTCTCCTGTTTTATCTTTTTCCCAAATCTTTTCCCACCTTCTTTTTTTTTTTTTTTTCGTTCTCCTGCTCTCTCTCTCTCTCTCATAGCAGCGTCTAAAAAAAAAGCCTTTCCAGCTCAATATGGATTCTATCTTTAGAAAAGAAATAAAGATAGAATAAATAAAGAGTAAAAAAATAATATTTTAATAGAATAGATAGAAATATAACTAATCGGATGTGGAGACACTTAAAAATGGCTTAATTAAACTAGATAAAAGTGAGTTTTGAAGAGTAATGTTACATAAAAATATGACTCTTCCATTGGAAATGCTCTAATTTATAAATAGAAGTAACGACGTTGTGATCTACTACCACCATAAAAAAAAAAAAAAAAAAAAAAAAAAGAAGAAGTGGTGTCTGGCGTTTATTAAACACCGTGAATCAATCTATAAACACCATAAAAAATAAAAATAAAATAAAAAGATTTTTTTTTAAAAAAAAAAAAGGAAAAAAAGAAAAGAAAAGTGGGGTCTATTATTTGGTATATTAAAAGGAGTAATGCTACAAATCCCTCTTGTGTTCCTCTTGACTCCTTCCAAGAATAACGTGGCTATTAAAATCACTATTGAGCTTGTAATTAATCATTATTGAATTTTGATCAAATGGTGATTTTAATAACCACATTATTCTTGGAGTGACTCAAGAAAGACACAAGAAAGACTTCTAAAATTACTCTATTAAAAGGAGCGAGTTATCAACGTATTAAAAGGTGGGGTCTATTTTTTTGGCATATTAAAATACTTTCCTGTTCAATGTTTGTTTTTCTTTCTTTCATGTCAAGGAAACTAGTGGCTCAGCATGGAATACAAAAGGCGAAAGCTAATTTATAAACATAACCTGATCATAAGATTAATTAATTTACTATAAATATAAAGTATTTAATGTCTGTTCTTGATCATTATGTGCTTTTGTTCCTAACCACTTTTGCTCAATAATGGAAGTTATAAGTTTATAACCTAACAAATTAAAGTGTGCTTGGGTTGATCTTGTGGAAGGACAAGTAATTAAGCGTAATGTGATCAAAATATCTCGAATTGGATTTGATGAATCATAAGAGGAATCTGATAAAAAAAACAAAAAAACAGGAAGTAGTTGAAACTCTTTGTCATATTTATTATGTCTTGTGCCAATCATGCTTCTTTTTTACTTTTTTGTAACTATTATTACTCGAAACTCTTTTATGTCATATTTAGTACGCCTTTTGGTCCATGACAACCCAAAAAGATTGAAGACCTTGTAATCCCATAAGCAGAAGAGGACAAAACAAGTGTTGCAGGGAAACCAAAAAAGTCCTCTTTATTTGATCGGTTTCTATCTATCCGGTGAGTGGGTCAGTGGGGGGTGTAGGTTGTACCTATGAATCATGTGGCAGTTAGCAAACAGCCAACTCTAAACTACATTTATGTTTAAGTTTTGAGAGAGGGGCACGTAGTGGAGTTCATGGCCACACAAAAAGAAAATGGGTTTGGCCCTTCGAGCCACCCCGAAGGGTCATGAGGTGCCTTTAGCCTAGGCCACACTCAAATGGCCTAGGCTCTCAACAGGGGTGGCCGGTCACCACGTGGGGTGGCCAGCCACCCCATTTTTCACCCATTTCTTTTATTATTTTAATTTTGATTTATTTTTTTAATTAAAATAATAATTTATTATTTTACTTTAGTGGACCAATCTGTACCGTTTGAAGAAAATGAATGGTCCAAATTGGTGATTGGAGATAATTGGAGATCCCCTTTAATTCAAGGGGATCCTGATCCCACTTCTTACACTCTCCTTCTAGCTTTGCTCATCTTTTTGGAAATTGAGCCTGTAAAGAGGAAATAATTGTCTTCTCTTTTGTCCTCACAGGGTATTCATATTCAGCTCAACAAAATAGGCGAAGTAAATGCTATTTTGTTGAGCCATGTAGCTAAAAAATCATCTCACACGACTTAACAAAATACCTAACCATCTGTTGAAGTATGGTGTTCAACAAATTTGCAAAGCATTTTAACTCAACAATGCATATCATATATAATAAAAAATTCGTCCATTCTCTATCTACTAATTAAAAAAATAATTTTATCTTTCTTGAATGCTTGAGGTTGAGTGCTTTATGTTGAAAAAAGAATAAATAAATAATAGAAAAATATTATTTAAATGGTAGAGAAAGAATATTTAAATAAATGGTTAAATACTAAATACCCCCTGGAATTTCATAACTTTATTTTTTTTTTTCATATGGTTTCATTTTTATCATAGGAGGTCCCTGTGATTTTGATAATATACCAAATTAGTCATTCTGTCAGTTGATCGTTAGTTGACATAACAGAATTCTACATGGACCAATCAAATGTTGACACGTGGCACCCACTTAATTTTTTTTTTTTTTATAAAAAATGAAAAAAAAAATTGGGGGTGGCTCAGTCACCCCCTTTGGCCATGGGGGTGGCCAGGCCACCCCCAGTTGGCCGGATGAGCCACCCCCTTGGCTCCAAGGGGGTGGCTGAAACCACCCCCTGTGGGTACCGAAACCACCCTCAATGGTGGTTGGGGGTGGTTTCGGCCACCCCCTTGGCTCCGATGGGGTGTCTCCTTGGTGCCCAAGGGGGTGGCCGAAACCCACCCCCAATGGGTACTGGGGGTGGCCGAAACCCACCATGGGGGCCACCCCCATGGCCAAGGGGGGTGGCTCCCAAATGGCCAAGCCACCCCCAATTTTTTTTTTTTTTTAAAAAAAAAAAAAATACGTTTGTTTTTTTAATTTTAAGAAAATTATGTGGGTGCCACATGTTAACATTTGATTAGTTCACGTGGAATTCCGTTAAGTCAACTAACAGAATGACTAATTTGGTCTATTATCAAAATCACAGGGACCTCGTGTGATAAAAATGAAACCCTAGGAAGAAAAAAATAAAGTGATGAAACCCCAAGGGTATTTAGTATTTAACCCTTAAATAAAATAATAAAAGTTAAAAGTTAAAATGACGAGTCAGAAATAGGTACTTTAAGAAAGTGAGTAATTAAAATAAAAAAAATGTAATCATTTTAGCCAAACATATGTTGAGCCAAATGTGAATGCTCCCAATCATACTTATCTCTCCTTGTAGCTCTGCTCATCTTTTTGTAAAGAAAGAAAGAAAGTAAAGTGGACTAAGCAACGTACTAATTTCTATTTCTTACAGCTTTACTCTTCCAGTAGACTTTTTATTTTATTTTATTTTTTTCTATTCGTACCCTTTTGATAGATTACTACGCAGTCCTGAATTTTGTACTCTTTTTTCTTGCATGGTGAAAGAAATTTACATGACGAGACTTCTCTCTCTCATTTTCCAGGCCCCTTTTTTTTTTTTTTGCACAAAAGAGGAATTCAGTCGTTTCAGTAACCTTCCAAATAGTAAGCTTTATATATAAGTTTTTTTTTTTTAAACAACATAACATCTTCAAACACTGTTTATGTTTGGTTAGGAGAAAAACTTGTGTAATAACTAGAATAGGAAATTGAAAAAGTTTATTTTGAAGTGATTTTTTTAATTAAATAGTAGTAAAAAGTAAATAATGTGATATAAAAGGTAAATAATGTGATATTAAAGGGAAAATATTTTGATATTGATTTTTTTTAAGGAATTGAGTGAATAGGGTTTGGGAATGGGGGTATTGTTTAACAATCAAACCCTATATATATATATATATATATATATATATATGAGAAATGATTTATGTTAATATTTTGTCCATATTTTCTTTACATCATTTTACAAGTTAATTATTAGATTTGTGGAATTATGTCAACTTCATAAATCTAATAGTTAATATATTAAATTTGTAAGAAAATATAAAAATAAACAAATAAACAAATTATTGACACAAATCATTTATATATATATATAGAGACACATGTGTGAGAGAAAGTTATTCATTCTCTTGAGTACAAATATGGCAGAAATCTGCAGGAAAGGTAACAGCAAAAAAACACAACAAATATATACACACGTGTTAGAATCTCAACTAACACAACAAAAAAAGAAAGAGCACTAGAGCAAGCTTCGGTATGAAAATATATTTCACAATAACTTTCCTTATTTTTTTATATACTATTAAAATATTATTTATTTACAAAATACAAGTTCACTTTATTCACAAAATCCCAACACAATCCCTAATTAAAGATAAAAAAAATGAAAGAAGAGAGGGGAAAGATGAATATTTATATTAAAATAATGTATAGGGAACCACTTTTTGTTTCCTATACATTGAAAAACACTGTAGCAACCCTTGATGGTTAATAAATATATGGAATTTGGTGTGAGTAGATTTTTGTGGTTTTTTTTTTTTTTTTAATTTTTCCTAAACATAGAGAAGGGAATGAGATATATGGCATCTGCTGCTAGTGCTCTAACAGCCATGTTGGAAAGAACAAAAACGCTGCTTTCAAGACAACGAGTGATCTCCAGATGGTTAAGCTTTTCAGCTAGATTAAGTATAAGGTAATTTAATTTTGAATTTGGCCTATAGCATTTACCATTTTTTTTTTTTTAAGGACATTTTGAACTAAAGCCAAACAGCAAACAAACCTAAATAAAAATAAAGGAAAGATGTTACAAACAAAAGGGGTGGATCAGAGCCACTACAAATGGGGATAGAAGGGGAAGAAGTGAATATATTAGCCAATATGCGTAGTTCAACTGGAAAATTGTTGATCTCATTTTTTATACCATTTGCTCTGTCTCAGCTTTATTCTCTTGGGAAATTAGGAAAATTTACATAATTGTTAACGTTTTTGTGCCCATCATATGATTTATTGGGCCGCGACTAGAAGGTGTTATATATGGACCGTGCTGGCCAGCTCCAAAACGTGAAAAAGCTTCCAAAGTTTAGAAAACAAGATTAACCTAGAAGATTAACAAAAATCAATACCGAAAAGAAGCTCAAGATTAACCTAGAAGATTAAGAGAAAAATATACAAAAAGACCCAAAAATCAATACCCAAAAAAATCTCAAGATTAACCCAGAAGATTAAGAGAAAAATATAGGAAAAAACCCAAAAATCAATACCCAAAAAAGCTCAAGATTAACCCAGAATATTAAGAGGAAAATATCTAAAAGAGAGAGAGAGAGAGAGAGAGAGAGAGAGAGTTCTGAAGAGATTCCGAAAAGATTTCGATACCCAACAGCCGAAGATTTCAATCAACATGAAGAGAGCTCACAAAACAGTGGTATGAGCTTTGTTGGTCCATGTTGGTCCACAAAGACGGAGATAGAGACTTTGTGAGACAGAGCACAAAGAGAGCGAGACAGCAGAGAGAGAGAGAGAGGCGAGAGTGAGAGAAGAGAAAGAAAAAAAAAAAGAAGATAAGAAAAG
>NC_081541.1:39884369-39890046 GCF_901000735.1 Corylus avellana | reverse complement strand
AAAAAAAAAAACCGTTTTTCTTTAAATAAAATTCTTTTTTTTTTTAAAAAAAAAAAATCATTTTAAAAAAAATTTAATTTAATTTTTTATTTTTTTTCGAATTTATAGGAATATTTTTGACTCATTGAGAAATATATAGGGACATTTTTATCTTTTTACTAACCTTGAGGGAGACATTAGAGTCCATCTATGCGGCTGCCAAATTGAGGCAGCCAAGCGTCGTCCAAACGCGTGGCTGCCTCTAAAAAATAAAAAAATAATAATTAAAAAAAAAAAACGAAAGTGAAAATTCTTTTTTTTTTTTCTTTTTTTTTGATAATTTTCATGAGCTAATATTTGAGTTCTAATGCCTTAAAACCCGTATTTGGATTCAAAATTAAAACTTATGGATAAAGGTTAACCCTTTAGGAATGATATCACCCTAAAGAGATTCGATCATCATAAATTTAGTGCTAATGCCTCAAATTTGGTGCTAATGCTTCAAATTCACTCATCTATAATCTCCTTTAACCTCTGTACTCTTCAATTAATTAAAAAAAAAAAAAAAAAACTCACTTGGTTGACTCCATTTAACGTCTTTACTTCCAAACACGTGAACAGTTGCATGCCAAATTAAATACGTTTTTCAACCAAATAAAATATTAAGCATTTCATAAAAACATCATCACAAGCAAATAAAATTCACTTAAAAGAGTGTATACACCAAATAAAATTGTTACCTTATACAATTTTCACCAACCAAGTAGTACAGCATCAACTCATTATCATAAAATATTTAACTCAAATGATGATACTGAAATACTATCTGAAATTACTATATTTCTCATAAGTTTAAGTTAATAAAAAATAATAAATTTAGTCATTCAATTAATATTATTCTAACATACAAACAAGTCCACACGTACATGACGTAGTCTTTTAGGCACTTTCATTGTGCCAAAGCGAAGAGAATATTACATGGTTCGGCAATGTGCCTACGTCCACAGAGAGTACAACTATATTTTTCTATTAATGATTTAGGGTTACAACATATAACATATATATATATATATATATATATATATAGGAAAAATTTAATTGTACGGACGTATTTTGGAAATTCTCATAACTCCTACTCCTTAAACGTCTACTCAGCCGGCCAACCACTGGTGTTTTAATATTACTTTCTATGCCGAAGAGAATATGAGCAATTAATTTCAACCAGAATTCTTTTTCACATTATTGTTCGAAAAGAAATAAGAGAGGATCCTCATCTTATATTCATGGGGCACCATCTTTCATTCCAGCCAAATCGTCCCAATTTGCAAGGAATTGACGCGTTTCTTTTTCTCCCTTCTTTCTTTCCAATTTCCGAAGTCTAGTTCATGAGTAGCACAATATTAAAAGGACATTGGCATCAAATATATATGTTATACTGTTCTATTAAAGTCTTGCATATTAATTATTAAAAAGGAGTAACATCCTCTCCATTAACGAAAAGGAGGGAACCGGTACCACTTTTTAAAAGATGAGAACAATTTTTAAAATTTTTGGGCCCAACTGAAATGCCTTACGTCTTTCCTTGCGGTCGATTATCAGTCACTTTTGAACTGTATTAACCTTGCGAAACTCCGTTCTTAAGTGATTAAATCAGCTGGAGACTATACTCCATGAAGCAAATAATATTACTAATTCGAATCTCTTTTCTCTCTTTTCCTCTCCTTGTATCGACATGTAAAAAACAAAAACTTGCAAAACTTCGTTGCATGACGCCTTCCGCTCATCCCCCTACCTTATAACAACCCCAAATGTTGGTACGTTCACATGAAATATATGTTGAAGCTTTCCAAAGGACGCAAATATTTACGAATAATTGTTGAATACCTCTTAGTGAAAGCTTAATTAACCGTCTTTGCATGTTTAAGTGTTTGAGTTATACCCAAAGTTTATATTATTTAGTACCAAGGTCAAGCACTATGTTATGAGTTCAAGTCACCAAAGAGCGGCCTGTCAAATAGATATAGTGAGTCACCGTGAACGTCGGTCACGGAGCGTGATCGTATGTATATAAACTATTGAATACTTCTAAACTGATTTTGAAAAATAAATTCCACTAAAAAATTATATCAACTTTCTTTTTTATCAAGAAAACGATGAGAACATTGTGAGCTGAAGACAAGATCACATATATAATTAGGCATATGAAGGTGGAATAAATTAATAATGCGTGTGGACGAAGATAACAAATATGTACTAGTCCTACGTTGTTGTTATTAATATATGATAACTCTCACCCATTCTTGGAGAATATTCCGTTAGTTATACTCGAATGATATTTTTGTCCTCTCAAAAAGTGAAAAGACAAAAATACCTTTAAAGTATAACTAACTAGATATTCTCCCGCTCATCTGAGCTGGAGAGGATCCTATTCCTAGACAAAGCATCATAATTGTTGCTCAGCATTTTAATTGCCAATTACTGTTTGGATATTCTTTATTTCTTCTCCTACATTCTTGCTTTTTAGTTGAATATATACTTGTGCTGGATTTATGAGATTCTCTGCAATCCAGTGAAGAGTTCAACGCTGGATTTGGCTCTTTGTAATTTTGTATTTTTGATTACGCATTGTTTTGGCTATTTGATCTCACACATATTTGTTTATCAAACAAACCTCTATTATTTTGTGGGTTGACAAAATAAGAAATTATGAGAATCAGATATATCTAAAAACAAAAATATGAAGGAAAAAAAAAAATGAACCATTTGAAATATCAATCTGACCTTCATGTAAAACTTTAGTAAAGGTGGAGGAGAAAGAAAAGTTAAAAAGAGAAGAATGTTAGAAATCAAAGAGAAAATGGATTTATACAAGAAAAATGCTAAGAGTACCAAATCTTTTACCAAGAAAGCCTTACTAAACTGATATGTAACTCATTTATTGGTATCCATTACATTTATCTTAATTAACTATTTTATTCATTTTCAATAAATGAGTTATACATCAGTTTGGTAAGCCTCTCTTAGAGCACTGATTACAATGGAGGAGCCAAATGGTATTTTTATGTAAAATGGCTAATCAGATTCGTAAAAAAAACTCTACATTGGATTAGCAAAAAAAAAAAATGCAAAATGGATATTTTATTGGATTAGCCAAAAAAAAAAAAAAAATGCTACATGTAGTAGCACTTTTTAAGGGAACCATTTTATTTTTTATTATTTCTCTGAAATGTTTTCTTTTTTTCCCAAAACTTTTTCCACTTTTCAAGAGATCATTATGAGAATATTCTTTCACATTTTTTAATAAAAAGATATTTCATAAATATGATTAACATTACTATGGGAATATGATTTTCATACTTAGCGTTGGCAAATACGACATTTGAAAAATATAACCATTGAAAAATATAATTATTATAAAATACAACCGTTTCAAAAATATTATATTATTAGAAAAATTATAATCGTTGAAAAATTATTGTGCTAAACGAATTACCATTGAAAAAAAATAAAGAGTGAAATACGAATTTTATAAAAAAAATAAAAATAGAATCAATAAAGAGTAAAAAAATAATATTTAAATGATATAAATAAAAATATAGCTAATCAGAGCCTTTAAAAATTCATTCGTTAAACTAGATAAAGTGAGTTTTGAGAAGTCATTTTGCATAAAAATTTGGCTACTCTATTATAAGCGCTCTTAATAAAAGATTTGGTACCCTAATATTTTTCTTTTTCCAATACAAAGTCAAAGTCTCCTCTTAATGCTTTAGTCCCTTTGTAATGTGTGCTCCATTTACTAATGTATTTTGAGCGTTTTTTTTTTTTTAATTTAAAAAATAAAACTTAATTTTGCATTTTTTATAAGTGTTTTGTGTTTAACTGTTTGTTATTGTTTTTATTCTGAGAATAAAAAATAAAAGTTTTAAGAAAAAATTTCAGGGTTTTTACCATTATTTTTCTTAAACTTTAAAAATTCTCAATTTAATGAAAAAAAAAAATGTCATGTTTTTTATATAATTTTAACTTCTGAAGAGGGGGGATTTATGGATTTTTGGCGTCCAATAAAAGCTATTCGCCATATACGTAGGTAAGACCGAAAGGGGAGGGAGGGAGTAAAATATTATTGTTTGTCAATTAAAGGAAATTCTCATCACAATTAGTTGAACATGGAAAACTGCATATGAACACTATTAGTTAAAGTTGAAGTTGTTCTTGTTACCTACTTACCTTGTATGTCCCCCACCACCCGTCTAGTCTGATTGACAGATGCTCACAATCTTGACTAGCTTCTCCGTATTTTTTCTTGTTTATTACCCGAAAAATGAACATAACCGTCGGCCAGCTTATCAGCATTAGGCCACCCCTTGGCTAAGGGGGTGGTTCCGCCGCCCCAATTGTTTTTCTTTTTTTTTTGGTTTTTAGAAAATATATATATTTTTTAATTTTAAAAAAAAAATTAAATAGGTGTCATGTGTCAACATTTGATTGGTTCACGTGAAATTTCGTTAAGTTAACTAACGGTTAACTGACGGAGGACTAACTTGGTCTATTATCAAAACCACAGGGACCTCCTGTGATAAAAATAAAATCTTAGAAAAAAAAAAATAAAGTTGACAAACCTCAAGAGGGTCTGAGCTATTTAACCCTTAATTATCTTACAGGAAAATCACATAGAGGAGAAAGTGTCTGGGATCATCATGCATTTGTGGCTTTCTGCAGTTTGAACAAGAAAACCAATCCCACTTCTTATGCCTTCCAATGCATGTGGGATTTGCAACAGAGGGTGATCGATCATGGTGGTAAGATTAAAATATAGAGTATGTTGAGAGTTCTTTTGTACCGTCAAATGCCTATAAAATGTGTGAAGGTGGCTCAATATTGGTAGTCTGCACAACGTAAATATTTTATATCATTTTTACGTGATGTTATCATATATCTCTTTACGATTACTGATACCATTAAATATATTTAGAGTAGTGAAGGCCTTACAACTTTTAACAGATAGGTGCACATTATTTGGGTACAGTAGAGCATCATTGGTAGTGATAGGAAATGGTCTTCTCGTGTGCAGTTTAATTTATGCTTTGTAAGCTGTTAGAAAGACCATTTACTTTAACATTGTTTGAGTTTTAATGCTGTATTTGCGTACAACCAACGATGTGTGAGCTATTAAAAAATGTATTGATTATCTTATACATTTGATGTACATTTGATTATCTTATAGTTTCAAAAGAGAGAGAATGAAAATTTTTTAAGATGTATTTAATTTGAAAAGAATCTTTTAGGATGTCTAGCATCATCCGTAGTAAAAAGTGAATGCTTTTATGTTATTTTTTTTTAGGAATAAAGTAATAGTATTTGGGGATAGTGGTGTTGTTTGCACAAACAACCCGGTTGTATTTGGCCCCACATAAACCACATGGAAACACGTGCACCAATATTTGGCTAAAAAAGAACAAATTGAAAATCGCACCGATACAATTAATATTTAAAGGGTTAAATATTTAATATTTTCTGGGGTTTGAAAACTTTATTTTTGTCCCTTTGAGATTTTATTTTTATCACAGGACCCCCTAGGGTTTAGATAAAGGACCAAGTTAGTCCATCCGTTAGTTGACCGTTAGGAGTGACATGTTGGCCAATCAGATGTTGACACGTGGCACCTATTTAATTTTTTTAATTTTTTTTTTTAATTAAA
>NC_081541.1:39879121-39884349 GCF_901000735.1 Corylus avellana | reverse complement strand
AAAAAATTAAATAGGTGCCACATGTCAACATCTGATTGGTCCACGTGTCAGTCATAATGGTCAACTAACGGATGAACTAACTTGGTTTTTTATCAAAAGCCCAGGGGGCTCCTGTGATAAAAATTAAATCCAAGGGGGTAAAAATAAAGTTTCCAAACTCCAGGGGGATATTAAGTATTTAACCCTTATTTAAATTGACCGACAATAGTATCTAATTTTTGAAGTTTTATTTATATTGTTGTGCCAATGAAGCCTAAGAGCACGTTTAGGATTGTGTTTGAGAAATATAGTTTTTGAGTCGAAAAATGTTTTTTTTTTTTTTTTTGGCAAAAGCTTCATTTTCAAAGTGCATTTTAACCATTTTTTAAGTTTTTAAACCTTTAAAAGCACTTTCAATTTTTTTATCAAATGGGTATTTTGTTTTAAATGAACTTTTTGAGTGTTAAATGCACTTTTAAGCCCCTCAAACACACACACACAAAAAAGCCCTAATAGAATTCAATGTTCCTCCTAATTAATTTAACCTTTAGTTAGGGGATATGTGTTGTATATATAAATGTGAAATACAATACGATTGAAAGATAAACTTTGCATTAAAAAAAAAAAAGGCCTTGCACTCATCTGGATTCAAGTGAATCAAGATTCAATGGATTAGTTCATGTAATCCATTGAATCTTGATTCAATTGATAATAATAAAAGTGTAATTCGCAGCACTGATCTTCAGCAGCTGGATCACTTACTCTAACATTGACGTACAGCTCACAGCCATGTAGCAGCACCAACTCCTTTTCATTTGGGAATATTTTGTTGTCTGATATGAAGGTTCAAATAATACGCGCGAGTCTTTGATCTTCCACAAAAAAGATGTGTTTAATGAATCAATTGTATATTATTTAGTGAACTCTTTTGTCATAAGATGCGTTTTAACTTTTATATCCCTCGATTAAACCATTTCAAAGATTTCTTACCTTGTGGCTGGTAGACTGGCTTGCGTCCCGCGGCAGAGATTTTTCAAAGGCAAATCAATTAATTAATTATATCTTAAATATGACTTTTTGTTAACAACTTTAACTTCGTTTGGCGTTGATTTCTGTCAAACGACCGCACTTTTTTTTCTTTTTTTTTTTTTGGGTGGGAGGGATAAGGAATCCTACCTTTTCCTTTACTAGATCGATTGGTGGAGATTCCGTCTTATGAATTAAAAGCCATTAGTAAATTTTATTTTATTTTTCTTGGGATATCTCAAGAATAATAATAATAATAACAATAATGATAATAATTCTCGTATCACATGAAAACAAAAAAGACCCTGATTTTTTTTTTTTTAGTCCTTCAATCAATCGAAAAGATGTCATAAGTCATTTCGTTACATTTTCTTCAAAATATTTAACGTTAGTCATTTAATCGCAAAACTCATAATTTTGTTACGTCAACTTTTTTTCCACCTCACTTTAAAATATTAAATTTTTTATTAATTTAAGTAAAAGATCAAATCTTAAAATAAATAAATAAATAAAATAAAATAAAATTAAGGGGTGGCCAGCGGTGGGGCTGCCACCCCTGGCAACCCCCAAACCCACTATGGGTGGCCACCCCACGGTGGGTTTGGAAATTTTACGAGCCACCCCTAACTCCCTAGGAGTGACTGCAAGCCACCCTATAGGGGATGGGGGTGGCTTGCGACCACCCCTAATTAACCCCCCGGGTGTGGCCGCAAGCTACCCCTAACCCTATTGGGTGGTTGCAAAGCCACCCAATGGTTATTGGGGTGGCCACTTCTAACCTCCCTATAGGGGTAGCTCAAGGCCACCACAAACCCACATGGGGGCAGCTGCAAAGCCACCCCTAACCCCCTGGGGGTGGCTTATAGACACCCCAGGATGAGTTTGAGGGTGGCCAGGGGTAGCAACTCCACCACTAGCCACCCCTTCAATTTTTTTTTTTTTTTTTATTTAATTTTTTAATTAAATTAATATTTTAAAGTGAGGTGGAATAAAAAGCTGACATGGCAAAATGGTGAGTTTTGAAAGTGAACAACGAACGTTAAACATTTGGAAAAAAATGGAACAGAACGGCTTATAACATCTTTTCAATAGACTCGTAGACTAAAAATTCAAAAATAAAAAAGTTCAGTATTTTTTCGTTTTCACACGTTCACTTTTGAATTTACTAGAAACTTTCGCTTCTTGTGCTTACTTGATTGCGAAAGAGAATGTACGGTTTTATTTTACTGTTTTCTATTAACGTCATATCACAAAATTATGTCAAACAAAAACATGAAATACCCCTGAGAGCATGTTATCAAATAGACGTAGATGTTTTGGTGCGTCGATTATCTTCCCTTCTCTCATTTTTGCCGAGCTTGGTGGAAAGAGAGATTGAAGAGGCTTGAACTGTCATGATGCCAACAGACAGTTTATGGGAATGTGGATTTTGGGCCACATCAATAATATTTAAGGTAAATATATTATGAAACAAGGCCTGCTCAACTTGTTTCATAATGAGGTTTGTCAGGTGGTCTTTAATTTTATGCATTCGGGTATTTTTGATCATAATCTTAATTCTACACTTATTGCTCTCATCCCTAAAGTCAAGCAACCTGATAACTTGTCACAATTCCGTCCTATTAGTCTTTGCAATGTTATCTACAAAATCATTGCAAAGGTTCTTGCTAATAGGTTAAAAAAAGTTTTACCCTCTATTATCTCAAACAATCAAAGTGCTTTTGTTCCTGGGCGACTCATATCAGATAACATTTTGGTCGCTTTCGAAGCGCTTCATACCATGGATGGTAGGATGAAGGGTAAAACAGGTTATATGGCTTTGAAATTGGATATGTCAAAAGCTTATGACAGAATTGAGTGGGATTTCTTGGAGGCAATTATGCGGAGGCTTGGCTTTGCTGAAAAATGGATTGCTTGGTCCATGATGTGTGTCCAAACAGTTTCTTATTCTGTCCTTGTGAATGGTCAGCCTTATGGTCCAATTGTGCCTTCAAGGGGAATTCGTCAAGGTGACCCTCTTTCACCTTATTTCTTTATTTTATGTGCTGAAGGACTTACATCTTTGCTAAGGACAGCTGAAGAGGATAAAAGCATTCATGGTGTTGCTGTGTCTAGGGGTGGTTCCACTGTTTCTCATCTACTATTTGCTGATGATTGCTTGTTATTTTGTAAAGCTAATCTGTTTGAGTGGTTGAAACTACAAGAAATTTTACTCCTTTATGAGCAAGCTTCTGGTCAGAAACTTAACAGGGATAAGACTTCAATCTTCTTTAGTCGTAATACTAGAGAAGAGACTAAAGCTCACATTCTGGCAGTGGCAGGGGTGAATTCTACACAGCTCTATGAGAAGTACCTAGGCCTACCCTCTTTTATTGGTCGCTCTAAAATCAGCTCTTTCTCTAGTTTGCAGGATAAGGTCTGGGCTAAGATCAGTGGGTGGAAGGAAAAGTTCTTATCTCAGGCTGGTAAGGAGGTGTTGTTAAAAGCTGTTGTGCAAGCCATTCCCACTTATACTATGAGTATATTTCAACTTCCTAAGGCTTTGTGTTCAAGCATTAATTCTATGATGTCTGGTTTCTGGTGGGGACACAAAGACAATGTTTCTAAGGTGGCTTGGATGAGTTGGGATAGAATGGGAAGATCTAAACAGAAGGGTGGTTTAGGATATAGAGATCTTGAGTGTTTCAATTTAGCTTTGTTGGCTAAACAAGGGTGGCGATTTCTTCATGATCCAAATAGTCTGGCTGCAACCATAATGGAGGAAAAATATTTTCCTAATGGGGATTTTCTGCACTCTAATCTGGGGTATAAGCCTTCTTATGCTTGGAGGAGTATTTGGAATGCTAAAAAATTGCTAAAACTAGGATTGGTTTGGAGGGTGGGTAATGGTCAGTCTATTCACATCTGGAAGGACCGCTGGGTTAATTCCCCTTCATCTTTTCTTATTCAATCCCCTGCTAATACCCTTCCCCTGGATGCTACTGTGGATCTGCAAATTGATGAGCATACTAATTGGTGGAATGTTCCCCTTATTAAAGAGGTTTTCTCTGAAGGAGAAGCTAGTCTTATCTGTGGTATGCCCATCTGCCCCCGTAGTCAAACTGATAAATTAGTTTGGTTAGGTACTTGCAATGGTTTTTTCTCTGTTAAAAGTGCTTATCATCTTGCTAAAGAGAAGTCTATTTCTGATAGGGGTATGTGTTCCTCTTCTGCCAATATGGATAGTTTATGGAACCAGGTTTGGAATATTAAGGGTGCTCGTGTAGTTAAAATGTTTTTATGGAAGGCTTGCAATGATATACTGCCCACTAAGTTGAATCTGTTTAAGAAAGGTATTGTTCCAGATTCTTTGTGCCCTATCTGTTTGCTGGAAGTTGAGACCTTGGAGCATATTATTTGGAGCTGCCCTTCTGCTATGGATGTTTGGGTGGAGTACTCGAAAAAATTTCATAAATGCTCCTTAGTGCCTGCCTCATTTACTCATATTCTGGAATTCCTATTGTTACGGTTAGAAGATGAGGATATCCAGTTGTTTGCTGTAGTGGCACGTCAGATTTGGTTGAGGCGAAATTCTTTTGTTTTCGGTGGGGATCTGATTTCTCCTTCACGTGTTTTCATCCTAGCAAAAGATCAACTGGAGGCTTTCCTTGCTACAGAACAAACCCGAATCAGTGGTTCAATTCGTCCCCCACATCCCATTAGTTGTACCAATTGGACTCCTCCTCCTTTAGATGTGATCAAATTTAATTGGGATGCAGCAATCAGTAAGAGGGAGCAGAGGATGGGCATGGGATTTTTAGCAAGAAATTCTGCTGGGCATGTGCTTGCTTCCTATTGTGCTACCAAGCCTTATATTGTTGATCCAGGTATTGCAGAAGCTGTTTCTGCTTGGAAGATGATTGAAGTTGCTGTTTCTCTTGGCTTTCAGAGTGTTATATTTGAAGGTGATTCTTTAGAAATTGTCCAAGCTTTGAAGAATGAAGGAGTTTGTTTGGGTAGCTATGGTCAAGTTGTTAATGAAGCAAAACTCTGTTTACATTTGATTCATTCTTGGAGTATTTGTCATGTAAAACGAAGTGCCAATAATGCTGCACATTGTCTAGCTAAGTATGCTTTCTCTTTAGACTCTGATCAGTTATGGATTGATGAGTATCCTAGCTGTATTCATGATCTTGTATTGTTTGAGAACCTATTGGTTTAATCTATGATATGTTGGACCTTTT
>NC_081541.1:39875360-39879021 GCF_901000735.1 Corylus avellana | reverse complement strand
AATAATAATTTTAAAAAATCACCTTTATTTTTATTTTTCGATGACATAAATCTTTTTGTATGACATTACTCTTACTCCTTTCTTCTTTACAACATTACTCTTTAATCATTGCATTAACCAATGGACCCCACACCAAACCTTGATGGGTCGAGGCACCCACATCAACACTTACAACAAACAAAAAGCCAGCACCTACTTACAAACCAAATGCTTCTGTGCTAAAAAAATTCTATACTGCATCAAAACCTTAGCTAATAGTTAATGTCTCCTGCACAAGGAATTTACATCCAGGAAGAGCAGTTTTGAAGTGCAACAAAATTGCTCCTCTGCACAAATCCACTTCATTTCTGCAGGAAATTGAACCCATTTCTATAGAAAATTGAACTCACATCTGCAGGAAATTCTATGAATCAATTCAGGAATTTCATTCATGTAAATTCCTAAATTGATTCATAGAATTTGTGTATAAATGTTGAGGGTGCGTCAATAATCAAATCATCATTAAGTAGAGTTGATCTTTTTAAATTAAGCAATTTAAATTAACTCTTTCAAGAATCTACAAAGTATGAACTATATTCAAACTCCCATGCATATATAATGAAATCATCATAAACCCAAAATCTGGGTGGCTCGTGTGAAGAGCGGCAGTGAGAGAGTGAGAAAAAAACCTGTGCATGTGGTTGGCTCGAAGTCACTGGCTCTCGGCAGTGGGCGGCCATCGGTGGGGGAGAGGGAAAGAGGAAAGAGGAGATGTGGGTGGCTCACCATAGTTTGCTGACGACATCATTTGCCGTCGGTGGGTCTTGGTTTTTCGTCGGAATGAGTTCTAGGGCGTTAGGGACCTGAATCATTGACCTCTCTTTCAGGTGGCCGGTGAACTGCAAATCATCTGCCGTTGAACTACATCAGTTTTTGTGTGGGTTTGAGTCGGAATGGTTCTGTCGTTTAAGATGACTGAATTGTGTGAATTTTTTACAATTTGGGGGTTTCAAAATAAAACTCCCAAATCAGCAAAAACTCACCATTTTGGATGGTATGGCCTTCCTTAAAACAATATGTTTCAACCAATCTAACGGCAATTGATGCTAAGAATTTTATTGGCATTTCGATTGACTTCAGAAATAAATATTCGAAAAAATTAAAATTAAATTTTTTTAATTTTGAAGGGTTAATTTAGGGACTTATAATATATTTACCTTAAATATTATTGATGTGGCCCAAAATCCACATTCCCATAAACTGTCTGTTGGCATCATGACAGTTCAAGCCTCTTCAATCTCTCTTTCCACCAAGCTCGGCAAAAATGAGAGAAGGGAAGATAATCGACGCACCAAAACATCTACGTCTATTTGATAACATGCTCTCAGGGGTATTTCATGTTTTTGTTTGACATAATTTTGTGATATGACGTTAATAGAAAACAGTAAAATAAAACCGTACATTCTCTTTCGCAATCAAGTAAGCACAAGAAGCGAAAGTTTCTAGTAAATTCAAAAGTGAACGTGTGAAAACGAAAAAATACTGAACTTTTTTATTTTTGAATTTTTAGTCTACGAGTCTATTGAAAAGATGTTATAAGCCGTTCTGTTCCATTTTTTTCCAAATGTTTAACGTTCGTTGTTCACTTTCAAAACTCACCATTTTGCCATGTCAGCTTTTTATTCCACCTCACTTTAAAATATTAATTTAATTAAAAAATTAAATAAAAAAAAAAAAAAAAATTGAAGGGGTGGCTAGTGGTGGAGTTGCTACCCCTGGCCACCCTCAAACTCATCCTGGGGTGTCTATAAGCCACCCCCAGGGGGTTAGGGGTGGCTTTGCAGCTGCCCCCATGTGGGTTTGTGGTGGCCTTGAGCTACCCCTATAGGGAGGTTAGAAGTGGCCACCCCAATAACCATTGGGTGGCTTTGCAACCACCCAATAGGGTTAGGGGTAGCTTGCGGCCACACCCGGGGGGTTAATTAGGGGTGGTCGCAAGCCACCCCCATCCCCTATAGGGTGGCTTGCAGTCACTCCTAGGGAGTTAGGGGTGGCTCGTAAAATTTCCAAACCCACCGTGGGGTGGCCACCCATAGTGGGTTTGGGGGTTGCCAGGGGTGGCAGCCCCACCGCTGGCCACCCCTTAATTTTATTTTATTTTATTTATTTATTTATTTTAAGATTTGATCTTTTACTTAAATTAATAAAAAATTTAATATTTTAAAGTGAGGTGGAAAAAAAGTTGACGTAACAAAATTATGAGTTTTGCGATTAAATGACTAACGTTAAATATTTTGAAGAAAATGTAACGAAATGACTTATGACATCTTTTCGATTGATTGAAGGACTAAAAAAAAAAAAATCAGGGTCTTTTTTGTTTTCATGTGATACGAGAATTATTATCATTATTGTTATTATTATTATTATTCTTGAGATATCCCAAGAAAAATAAAATAAAATTTACTAATGGCTTTTAATTCATAAGACGGAATCTCCACCAATCGATCTAGTAAAGGAAAAGGTAGGATTCCTTATCCCTCCCACCCAAAAAAAAAAAAAGAAAAAAAAGTGCGGTCGTTTGACAGAAATCAACGCCAAACGAAGTTAAAGTTGTTAACAAAAAGTCATATTTAAGATATAATTAATTAATTGATTTGCCTTTGAAAAATCTCTGCCGCGGGACGCAAGCCAGTCTACCAGCCACAAGGTAAGAAATCTTTGAAATGGTTTAATCGAGGGATATAAAAGTTAAAACGCATCTTATGACAAAAGAGTTCACTAAATAATATACAATTGATTCATTAAACACATCTTTTTTGTGGAAGATCAAAGACTCGCGCGTATTATTTGAACCTTCATATCAGACAACAAAATATTCCCAAATGAAAAGGAGTTGGTGCTGCTACATGGCTGTGAGCTGTACGTCAATGTTAGAGTAAGTGATCCAGCTGCTGAAGATCAGTGCTGCGAATTACACTTTTATTATTATCAATTGAATCAAGATTCAATGGATTACATGAACTAATCCATTGAATCTTGATTCACTTGAATCCAGATGAGTGCAAGGCCTTTTTTTTTTTTAATGCAAAGTTTATCTTTCAATCGTATTGTATTTCACATTTATATATACAACACATATCCCCTAACTAAAGGTTAAATTAATTAGGAGGAACATTGAATTCTATTAGGGCTTTTTTGTGTGTGTGTGTTTGAGGGGCTTAAAAGTGCATTTAACACTCAAAAAGTTCATTTAAAACAAAATACCCATTTGATAAAAAAATTGAAAGTGCTTTTAAAGGTTTAAAAACTTAAAAAATGGTTAAAATGCACTTTGAAAATGAAGCTTTTGCCAAAAAAAAAAAAAACATTTTTCGACTCAAAAACTATATTTCTCAAACACAATCCTAAACGTGCTCTTAGGCTTCATTGGCACAACAATATAAATAAAACTTCAAAAATTAGATACTATTGTCGGTCAATTTAAATAAGGGTTAAATACTTAATATCCCCCTGGAGTTTGGAAACTTTATTTTTACCCCCTTGGATTTAATTTTTATCACAGGAGCCCCCTGGGCTTTTGATAAAAAACCAAGTTAGTTCATCCGTTAGTTGACCATTATGACTGACACGTGGACCAATCAGATGTTGACATGTGGCACCTATTTAATTTTTTTTAATTAAA
>NC_081541.1:39859487-39875260 GCF_901000735.1 Corylus avellana | reverse complement strand
ATTTATGTTCAACAGCTTTGATGTGCTCGTATCGTTCCATATTCAGTGCGAAGTTTGACTGATACATAATAGATAAGAAAACAATGGTAAAAAATGTGTCACATTAATTTTCCATACGAAACATATTATTAAACATTACATTGATATTCATACCTGAACATGAAACAACAACTTGCTCTTTTCTTCAACTGGGACCTTTTTCCATTCACCGTGATGGAGTTCGCACATGTTACGAATAATCTCCCCAATCTTGCTTGCAAACCATGATGCATTCTCGCCTACAGGTGCCCGGTGTCTATTTGGGATGTTTAGCACTAAGGGACCATGCTTAAGTACGTGGTCACTCAACTTCTTACACTTGGCCTTACCCCTTACACTTCTAACAGACGTGGTAGCTGTTACGCAAAACATGGTAACGTAGTAAGTTATATTTGGAAAAATATATTGTCAAATGTCTATAACAAACCAAAATAATACAAAAATAACAGTTCATAAACATAAAATTCATGAACTTACAAGATGCAGTAGGGGCGGCTCCCTGTGAATCCAATCCTGCCACTGAGTGAGTAGGATTATTAGACTCATGCGAAGGATTCTCATCCACTGACTCGAGGAGGAAGGGGGGGCGAGGGCGACACTTACATATCTGTATCACCAAACCCAGAATTGAGAGTCGGACTCTCATGCTCATCAATAAGGCCCCGACCTTGACCTTGTCCTCGGCCTCGGCCTCGTGCTGCTGGAACACGTTTGCGTCCTGTTGTTGTCATTGTTATGATCAATCTGCTAACAAGTCAAAAACCACAAAATTATATTAGTCAATTTATAACCATATAGCATGTTCAATATTTTTGACAAACATACAATAATCATGCTAGTAAAAAAAAAAACACCACAATATATATATATATATAGAGAGAGAGAGAGAGAGAGAGAGAGAGCATCAATTTCATTAAATATGCTAATACACTTTGTACTTACACCAAATTTGAGCTTATGTGTTCAACACATTTCATCATCAGATTTATATTCAGAATCTGTAGCACTGTTACTTGAAGATGATTGTTAGTGTTCAGAGTCCTCTTCGTGTTCAGAGTCTATATCGTTGTCGCTACATAACTCCTCTTCCTCATCAAAGTTTGTATAATGGTCCTCGTCCGGCAAGTTATCGTTGGCAAACATGCTTGCATCAAGTTGAATATATAATTCGTCAATTGCTATTGTCGCATCATCTCTACGTAATTGAGTGGAGGCTTCAACATTCGCTTCATCAACAAAGACCATATTACCCCAACACATTCACCTTCCTGGTATACGTCATCACTGAGTCTTTGGTCATCTTCTGTATTATCTCCCTTTTGTACTGTTGGAATATCATAGATGTCTCTATTGATCCACTTCTGCACCACTTTCCAATTACCACCCAATTTGGGATCATCCAAGTAAAACACTTGCGAAGCTTGACATGCTAAGATGAACGGGTCGGATTCACACCATTTACGAGAAGTATTCACAATCGTGAAGCCTTGGTCCATTCGTACTCCGGTTGCACTCCCAGTGTCCCACCAATCACACTCAAACAAGTACACGAGATTTTGGCCAGGGTAACGTAACTCTAGAATATTTTTTAACTCACCATAATACTCCGTTATTGAGGTTTCGTCCTCACCTGAAACAGAAACACCACTGTTCTGAGTAGTACGAGTTTCTGCACATTCTTTTGTGTGATACCTAACCCCATTCACGATGCAACCTCTATACGATCTAACATGACGATCAGGCCCACATGCAAGATCATATAAGTGTTTTGAGTCATTGGCTGCAGTACGCCCACTATTGTATAAACGTTTATGGAACCAACGTTCAAAGTTAGCTTCATGCTTTTTATCAATGTCACGGCCGCCTTCTCTTTTGATCATATTATAATGTTCACTGCATGAAAAATAAACGTATTGGTAAATGATCATCAACCCTACAATTATAACATGTCGTAACAAGTAAAACACAAAGGCCATTACTAAACTTACTCCAAATATGAGGCCAGTTTCGTTACAATTGGTAAGCACATACCATCGTGCCCTAGCAAAATCATTAGCATCCAGTGTTACTAATTTAGCTGCTCCTAACGGCCGAACTCGTTGGGAGAACACATCCAAGCGCTGGCTCATTTCTACAACATCAACGTCAACATTTCTCCGTTCACGGTTCCATCTTGTCTCAATCCCCCGAAGGTACCTGGAACAGAAGGTCAAGCTCTCCTCAGCTAAGTAACACTCGACAATAGACCCCTCTGGACGCGCTTTGTTACGAGTCCACTTCTTATATCTTCCAAGTTCTCTTTCGAACGGATACATCCAACGGTTTTGTACGGGACCAGCAAGCTCGGCCTCCCGAGGTAAATGAAGTGCTAGATGGATCATAACATCAAAAAAAGCTAGGCGGAAATATTTTTTCCATTTTGCATAAAATTATTACAATGTCGACTTTCATTTGTTTTAGGATATCAACTTTCAACGTCCGTGCACATAACTGCGTAAAAAATGTACTGAACTTCGGTCAATGTTGTTCGTATTTCCGACGTAGAGAAATTTCGAATTGCAACAGGAAGCAAGCGCTGTAAGAAGACATGACAATCGTGGCTTTTCATACCCGAAATTTTACCAGGAAGCTTGTTCACACATCGACCAATGTTAGATGCATACCCGTCAGGAAATTTAACACCTTTCAACCACTCACATAAACTCTTCTTCTCATCTCTTGTCAAGGTGTACTTCGCAAGTGGCATCCTATAAGTTTCACCATTTGGCTGCACATGCAATTCTTTACGTATACCCATCAACTGTAAATCTCTTCGTGCCTTGACTGTGTCCTTGGTCTTCCCATCGATATTCATCAACGTACCTAAGATACTTTCACATATGTTCTTCTCAATATGCATTACATCTAAATTATGACGTAGTTTCAAGCTTGACCAGTAAGGCAACTCAAAGAAAATACTTCTCTTCTTCCAATTCAACACAACATCTGTGTTCTTTCTCTTTCTCCCGCTTGTTTTTCCAAATTGCAAACCCTCAGCATCTCTTAGCTGTTTCAACAATTGACTTCCAGACAATTCTTCAGGTTGCAATCTATGCTCCTCTGTACCATCGAACAAATCTCCTCTTTTGCGCCATGGATGCTCTTGAGGAAGCCACCGACGATGACACATGAAGCACACCTTATGCCCATACTTCAAATACCTGAACGATGTATCCTTATTACATATTGGACATGCAAGCTTTCCAATTGTAGACCACCCAGATAATTTTTCATATGCGGGAAAATCATTTATAGTCCATAGTAATGTCGCATGCAATTGAAATGTCTCTTTCTTTGATGCATCGTACACGCGTATGCCTTCATTCCATAAATCTTTCAAGTCATCAACCAATGGCCGCAAATATACATCAATATTCTTTCCAGGATCTGAAGGCCCTGGGATAATAAGGGGCAACATCAAATTTGGACTCTTCATACACATCCACGGAGGGAGATTGTACACCGTTAACATTACTGCCCATATGCTATATGTTGTACTCATATTACCATATGGGTTGAAACCATCACTTGCTAAGCCAAGCCGCACGTTGCGGGAATCACTTGCAAACCACTCATGTCTTTTATCAAACTCTTTCCATACAATAGAATCGGCGGGGTGTCTGAGAGTATTGCCATCATCTTCTCGACCTTCTTTGTGCCACCGCATTTCCTTGGCCATTTCTTTTGTCATAAACAACCGTTGTAACCTCGATTTTATTGGGAAATACCGTAAGACCTTTTGAGGAATATTACTTTTTCTGCCTTTGCCATCAATCCATCTTGAATTGTTGCACTTTGGGCATACCACTTTGTCTGCATGTTCTTTCCAAAAAAGCACACAACCATTCTTGCATGCGTGTATCTTATCGTAACCGAATCCCAAGTGTCGCCTAAACTGTATTGCTTCTCTATACGAGCGTGGCAATGTCTCTCCATCTGGGAGGGCCGTCTTTATCAAGTCAATCATCATATCAAACGCCTTGTTACTCATGTTGCAGAACGCCTTTATATGAAGCATCTTCAGTATAAAAGCAATTTGTGTAAATTTCTTGCAGCCTGGATAAAGTTCTCGTAAACCATCTTCCCAAAATTGGTAGAAGGAGCTTGTTTGTTCGTGATTATCAGTTGTGGGGCCCTGTGAAGTAGAGGATTCTCCGATGTTAGCATCAACAAATGTCCCCATACATACATCGTCTAACAATTCTTCAACTGCATCAACCTCCTCCATCATTTCACTTGTATGTGTGTGCATGTTTGTAGAAGTGTTTTCCCTAAAATGATCTTCCCCGTGAAATATCCATCTAGTGTATGTCGGAGTAAATCCATTCATATACAAGTGACCCTTCACCTCGCTAATATGAGAATAATATCGATTTGCACAATCACGGCATGGACACTTTGTCATATCACGTGAATCAACTGATTTAACTGCCATTCCCATGAATTCTTCCACACCTTTTTGAAATCGCTCTGAACATCGAGTACTTTCCCGCATCCAACTCCTATCCATATTGATGTCCCTATTAAAGGTTATTCGTTACGTACATGTACGCACACAAGGGAATTAGAAGATCAGATTCTTAAGAATTGAATTAATAGAATTAAATGGGAGGTCTGTTCTCAAATATTAAGGGAGGGAAAGTTTAAAAGGAGCATGGGTAATGAGAGAATTCTAGAAGTGGGTTACTAGTTTAGAACAAATATATACGAAATGATGCTAGCTCAATGCGATGTTACCTAACAAAATATTCTAGAAGTGGGTTACTAGTTTAGAACAAATTTTTATTTGTAATTTATTTACTAGTTTAGCTCAATGACAGTTTTACATTTTTTAGAGAAATGTTAGCGGTCAATAAGTTTTTCATATTTGGCTTATATTCTCTTACACACTCAAGAGATCAACTATTAGACTTATGTAGTCCACCATTGATTTATGTGGAGTCAACATAAGTCCACAAATGTAATATTTGATTTGTAAGATTAAATTGACTAAATATGGGAAGAATGGCAATGCTAGGGCAACGAGGATGGGTTAGGTGTGAAAGAAACCCATCCATGTGGAGCTAGGGACAAGATGAAAAATTGATTTGGAAGTATTTGATTATTGTCAGGAAATGGTTATGCGGAGATAGTACACATAACACAACGTGATTTGACCAATTGATTTTTTTGACACGTGACAAATGGCCCACTAACGAAAATACATAGACAGATTGATTTTAAAGTGTCAAAAATACAAGGACTAATTTTACCACTTTTAAAAACTCAAAAACACATGGGCCACTTTCGTATTTAACCCTAATTTTAAAGCCTAATATTAGCAATTACATGAGCAAAGTTCCAACTCAAAAACAAACTAAGATTTTGAATAGCCATGATAAGTTAATTGCATCCCCTTCAAGGATAAGATTACCAACTTACCACATACCAACGAGCGACATGAGTAGCCAAAAGGGCAACTTAGGTGTGCTAATGTTCGTGTAAATTTTTTAATTAGATGGATCGCTTTCTATCTTGTATTTAGAAACATTGTTAATTGATTTATCATTTTCACTTTCACTCGAATAAAAAATGAGAAAGACTTTCTCTCTCGTAGACTTGTAGTTGTAATCCCTTTCCTCATTTGAATAAAAAAAATTGAGGGAAAAAAAACAAGAAAAGAAAACAAGACTATGTTTGAAAGCTTGGCCAACAAACGTAAGCGATGTGGACCATGTGATTTATTAGTAATTACAGCGACGGTAATAATTACAAGCAGGCGTAGGCATTGGGTTGGTAAAAGTCAGACAACTTCTTAGCCCGTTAGCTTAATAACTAATTGGACAACTTTACTTTAATCCATTAAATGAGTATGAAGAATATCGATTAAACTTTACTTTAATCCATTAAACTTTACTTTAATCTATTAAACTTAACTAATCGGAATCAGAGCAAACTGCGATCGATCGCAGGATCGATCGCAGTACCAGAAACTCAATGTGAGGAACAAAGCAAACTGCGATCGATCGCAGGATCAGAAGCTCAAACTGAGAATCAGAGTACTCTGCGATCGATCGCAGGCCTGATGCGATCGATCGCAGATAGGCGTTTGTAGAACATCTTCCTGCTTCTGTGGACACAAACAGAGGACCTTATACACCAGACATTTAGAGGACCTTCCTGCTTTTTTTTTTTCAGTTCATATGCTCTTATACACCAGACATTTAGAGGACCTTAAAGTTGCTAGCTTCATTTAAGGGAGCCAATTCTAACATGACATGTAGGACATTTAATTGGAAGACTTCATCTAGAACCTCTATATACATTTAATTGGAAGATAGTTAGTGGGGACAATCTTATTTCTCATGAACCAAACAAATTATTTTTGAATTTTAATCGTATTGATTAGGGAAGAAAACAAGAAGAAGAAGAAGTTGTAATGCATATTATGCATTATGTCTAGCTTTCATTTTTCACATTGTACTCTTTTGAAAATCTTCCAATCACCCAATCTAACCTCGAAAAGACATCCAATATTGGAATACATTAGCACTCAACCTCGGAAAGGTCATCTAACATTGATATAAGTTGGCCGCTTTAAAGTTTCTGCTTCATCTTTGTGAGTTGTAAAAGTTTATTAATATTATTTACTTAAGAAATACTAAAACTACACTCTCATCCCACCAAGTTGATATGACATTTCCATCGATCCTTAATTTTCTTTTCTTTGTTACCAAGGATTTATTGGTTGATGAACACTACCAAGTTAGCCTAAATGAAATGAAAATTGTATAATTTCAATTAAAAAATCAATAATTTTTTACATAAATGAATATCAATAATTTCAAATTTTAAGCACGAAATAACATCCAAGATCTCACAACATTTGTGCAAATTATCACAATCAACCAACCAACCACTATAAGTCCAATAGTCCACTATCTATCTTCCAATTAAATGTATATAGAGGTTCATGAGAAATGAAGCAATATAAGATGGTGTAAAAAAATATAAGATGGTGTAAAAGCAACAAGTAGACAATCAAACGTACCATCTAGAACCTCTATTAGAGTTTGAATTTACAAGCAATTTCATGAGAAATGAAGCAATATTGTGAAACTAATTCATTATTTACCCATTCTTGAGGTATTAGAGTTTGCATTTACAAGCAATTTCATGATAAATGAAGCAATATTGTGAAACTAATTCATTTGAGAATGGGTAAAGAAATATTGTGAAACTAATTCATTATTAACCCATTCTTGAGCTATTAGAGTTTGAATTTATAAGAATTGTGATAACTTTCTTTACCCATTCTTGCCCCTTTTCTTTACCCATTTCTTCAAATCACAATTCATGGATACTATTTGAGTGATTGAGAGGCATTTAAGGTTTGCAAGGGTTTAGGAGAAACTCATACCTGAGAGAGCTACAAGAGAGCGTTAAGTTCGCCGGAGTGAGAGAGGTGCGCCGGAAACAGCTGCCGCAGAGAGAGAAACTTGCGTGGAGTGAGTGAGAGAGAGAAAGAGCTCGAGAGAGAGGGAGCGAGAGAGTGAGAGTGAGCTCGAGAGAGTGAGAGAGTGAGAGTGAGAGACAGCGTGAGAGTGATGCTTGTGAGAGTGAGAGTGAGAGACGATTGGCGGGAGGTGTGGGAGTTGGTGAAAATTTAGTTCCGAAAATTTTAGAACCCCCGCCAATTTTAGTTCTGAAAATTTTTTGTGAAAATTTAGTTCACAAAAAAGCTATTGGTAAACTTTTTTGTGCAGCTAAATATTTGGGGTATTTTATTTACAAAAATAAAAAATAAAAGAGAAAAATATAAATAAAAATCCTCCAAACTACAGTAGCCTGTCAAACTATCAAATTGTATCAAAAAGTCTACTTATTTTGTTATATTTTTATAATACCTCTATTCTTTTAACAAAGTAAAATCAAATGTACGGTTCTTTAGATATTTTAAAAAAATAAACAGTTTATTCCCTGAAGTCAAATTTTGTACCTTTAATTTTACTTTAATACGATATGAAGAAATTTGTAATTTAGGTAAACTACAATGATTAATTATTTATTATTTCTTCCAAAAAACATTTAATAAAAATAACACACGGATATCGTACGTGAATCAATTCTATTGCAATTTACAAGATGATGCAAAAGCAATCCCGAATAAAAAAAAAAAAAAAGATTAAAAAATAATATTTAATAAAATAAAGAATATGGAGTTGGTATTAAAAAATTAGTAGCTAAAATATAGAATAGTGCTTTGACTAGGTAGAATACATCTTACTGCTGAAGATGCTCTTGAAAGTTCATTGTAGCAGTAATAGGAAAATCTTCTATTTTACAGTGTCTATTAGAGCAAGAAAAGTTAACAAAATAGCTAAATTTAACTAAAAAGCTAGTTTAAAAATACTACTGGAGATGCTCTAAATTTTAATATTTTTTAAAATGTGTGTGTGTGTGTTTTATTTTTTTGCTTTGTTTGTAATATAATATAAAATTAAGGTTTTAGTATTTTATATATTGAGATATTTTGTTATTGTTTTTAAATTTTTGTTAAAAAAAAAATAAAAAAATGGCCTGATACTTGGACAGTTGAATATTAGATTAGTGTTGGAGACAGATGCCCTGATTTGTCAATAAAGGGAAATTCAAAAAGAAAAGAAAAAATTGCACTAGAATTAGAGAATGAGAGAAGTGAAAAAGAATAAAAAATGAAGTAAATAAATATGACACTAATTTGTATGTTTATTAGGATCGATCGGATCGGATGTTTGATAGATCAAAAATGAAGTAAATAAATTATAACACTAATAGGATATCCGTGCAATCAATCGAACTAATTCATTAGGATCGATCGGATGTTTGATCGATCATTTAATCATATCGCGATCAATCGAACTAATTCATTAGGATCGATCGGATGTTTGATCGATCATTTAATCATATCGCGATCAATCGAACTAATTGATTAGGATCGACCGGATGTTTGATCGATCATTTAATCATATCGCGATCAATCGAACTAATTCATTATGATCGATCGGATGTTTGATCGATCATTTAATCATATCGCGATCAATCGAACTAATATGTAATAGTATCGATCGGAATTGATTTTAGCAGATGTTTGATTGAACCTTCAATCATGTCAAGTTTTATTGATTGTATCCCGATCAATTTAAGTAATGCACTAATATAATATAAAATGCTTAGAGTTCAATTCAATGTTCAATCGAACATTTAATTTGTTTGAATTTTGTTCGACTATTTGATCTTATCACGATCGATCGAACGAATGCACTAGGTTGGACCAATTGGATGTCTGATCCAACATTCAATTTCAATTGTTTCAAGTTTGATCGATCATTTGATCATATCATGATCGAAGTTGTTGTACATTATGCAATAAAAATTAAAAAAAATAATAATTGCATAAAATATATATATGTATGGTGATTCTGTTATTGCGATCGATCGCACCTTGGGTGCGTTCGATCGCAATAACAGAATCACCCCACGCACACCCTTCGTCGAATGCGATCGATTGCACCATGTGTGCGATCGATCGCACTCGGACAGCACACCACGTGACCTATTTTAGGTCACTTTCCCCCCATCCCCCTACGCCATACACCTCTCCAAGCACCCCACCCACGCACCTCCGGCACAACCACTCGTCCACCATTTTTAATCACCTCTACCACACAACCACCACACGGTTCTCTTCTCCAGCAACCATACCAGGTACTTTTCACCACCTCTACTTTATACCCCATTCCCCATTCCCATCAACACCCCAACCACGATCACTTTCGAAATTTTTTTTTTCTCATATTTCTGCAATTGTGGGTGTTCATCCACCCACATTGCTTTGTTGTGGTTGGATTTTGCTGTTTTTGCAGGGGGTTTTGAGCGGAGTTGCGTTGTTTTGCAATTTTGCCTATTTCTAGTGCACACCAGGTGTTCGACAAAAGTCCCCAATCAAGCTCATCATGCCAAGAACTCGAGCTTCGTCCTCCCGAGGGTCTGATACCCGAGCTATTTCTCCCCCACCCACTTTTGAGGAACAGGAGCTGCTATTTGAGACCACTTTCGCCATTCTCGAAGACTTTGAAAATCTTGAGGGGACTCAATGGGCCGTCGCCGAGTTCAAGCGACGGGGGCTCAAGAAGCTTTTCAAGCCGGTCACCCCCATTGCTTACAGAAAATTGGTGATCGAGTTTTATGCCCACTTGTCTCATGACTGCATGAGGCTGGCTGTCCTCTCTTTGAAAGTGCAAGGCAAAGCTATTGACGTAACACGGGCTGACATTGCTGCTGCCCTTCAATGCAATGATGAGCAACCTCCAGAAGCTGCACAACTTGCTGACCAACCGGACAGCTTCTACGTGGTGGAAATTATTGAGGACATGTGCGAAGGGATATATGCTGATGCCCACCATAATGCCGCCAGCCGATCGAAGCTACCTCAACGGCTTTGGTTTGCGAACTCCGTATTACACCGTAATGCTTTTCCCTTGGGGCACAAAAGTCAGAGGCGGGATCAATTTCTTCAAGCACTCTACGCCTTCCATAAAGGTGCTTGGTACTCCATTCCCGACATAATTTGGAGGCAAATTTACAAATTTTGGAATGGGGTGCACGTTGGAGGAGCGGGGTCCACACATTCATGGGGGTTGCCTTTCCCATACTTAATCTCCTACATCCTCCGGAAGAAAGGCGTCAAGGGTACCGCAGCTGATGAACCAGTCACTACTACTCCCATATTTGGCATTCGCCAATGGAACAAGAGCCTCTCCCACATGCCCCAGGTAGCTCCAGCACCAGCAGCTGCTGCGGAAGAGTATGAGGCCGAGCCAATGGCCGAAGATGAACCAATAGTTGATTCAGAGGCAGCTGAGGAGGAGGCCCCGAGAATTTTTCGTGAAGCACGAAACCGCTCAGTTAGTGAAGAAATAGCGGGCCTTCGGAGAGAGTTGGCTGGCCAAAGAAAGGAGGCTCGGAAAAATAACGAATCAATGGACAAACGCCTAGGCGCCTTAGAAGAATTGATGCAGTCCATTGTCAACCGGTTGCCACCACCATCTGCAGGAGCATCATCTTCTAGACAACAGTAAGCAGGGACTATCGTCTGGCTGAAGACATTAAACTTAGCGCTCATGGGAGGCACCCCATAGTTTACCCTTTTTATTTTGTTTAGTATGTTTTAAGTTAATCTTTTTATTTGTCTTTAGTTTTGTTTCTTTTGACTTGCTTTTGTGTTTTCTTATGGGAATGACCCCGTATTTGCACATGTGGTTGGTTTTTGAATTGCAAGGTATCAATATATTTTCACTTAAAACTGAGATGAATTATTTTACGGTTTAGATTTTATTTTGTTATATTTAACAGTGTAAAATCTTTCCATAAGGTATCAATATATTCATCATATAATATATATACACTATTAGATCTGTAAAATTTAATATGAATTATGAAATGAGAATTAACTCTTCAAATTAGTCCATATGTAACAACTAACCAAATGGCAAATATATACAATTTAAAATCTTTCTTTAGGAGGATGGAATCGACGGTGCATATTGTGTCACTTTATTTCAAAATTTTAAATAATGCAGTGATATATATATACACAATTTTAGTAGATGTTATTGGGCAGCAATAAAATATATATATATATTTGAGCTTTTTTGCATGGGTGCGGTCGATTGCAATAACAGAAAGTTGGAATCAAACTTTCTGTTACTGCGATTGATCGCACCTTGTGTGCGACCGATCGCAATAACAGAAAGTTTGATACCAACATTCTGTTACTGCGATCGATTGCACACAATGTGCGATCGATCGCAGTAACAGAAAGTTTGATTCCAACTTTCTGCTGTTGCGATCGGTCGCACCATGGTTGCGATCGATCGCAGTAATCGAATATTGGATTTCAACATTCTGTTACTGCGATCGATCGCACATTGTGTGCGATCGATCGCAATAACAGATGGATTATTTTTTTTTATTTTACTACGGACTCTTTAGGGTCGACAAAAGTCGACCCTAATACATAACCATTAGGGTCGACTTTTAGAGTCGACCCTAATGATGTATCTTCAGCGTCCACTTAGAGTGGACGCTATTAGTCATCTATTTTAATTTTTTTAACTTTTTTTTATTTTACTACGGACTCTTTAGGGTCGACTTTTGTCGACCCTAATACATACGCATTAGGGTCGACTATAAGAGTCGACCCTAATGATGTATCTTCAGCGTCCACTTAGAGTGGACGCTATTAGTCATCTATTTTAATTTTTTTAACTTTTTTTTATTTTACTACGGACTCTTTAGGGTCGACTTTTGTCGACCCTAATACATATACATTAGGGTCGACTCTTAGAGTCGACCCTAATGATGTATCTTCAGCGTCCACTTAGAGTGGACGCTATTAGTCATCTATTTTAATTTTTTTAACTTTTTTTTATTTTACTACGGACTCTTTAGGGTCGACTTTTGTCGACCCTAATACATAAGCATTAGGGTCGACTTTTAGAGTCGACCCTAATGATGTATCTTCAGCGTCCACTTAGAGTGGACGCTATTAGTCATCTATTTTAATTTTTTTAACTTTTTTTTATTTTACTACGGACTCTTTAGGGTCGACTTTTGTCGACCCTAATACATACACATTAGGGTCGACTCTAAAAGTCGACCCTAATGATGTATCTTCAGCGTCCACTTAGAGTGGACGCTATTAGTCATCTATTTTAATTTTTTTAACTTTTTTTTATTTTACTACGGACTCTTTAGGGTCGACTTTTGTCGACCCTAATACATAAGCATTAGGGTCGACTTTTAGAGTCGACCCTATTGAACTTTTTTTGTGATTTTTTTTTGTTTTTTTTTTTTTTCCCAGCTTATAGCGTCCACTTAAGTGGACGCTATTTATTAATTATTAGGGTCGACTATTATGGACCCTAAAAGTTTTTTTTTTGCCGCTTAAATTTTTCCCGCCCCTCGGATAATTCCCGCGCGTGTATTAGGGTCGACTTATTAGCGTCCACTATAAAGTGGACGCTAATAGTGCAATTTTCGACCCATTATTAGCGTCGGCTATTAGGTGGACGCTAATACTGAACTATTAGGGACGACTTTCAAAGTCGCCCCTAATAGTTCAGTATTAGGGGCGACTTTTTAGTCGCCCCTAATAAGTCGCCCCTAATGAACAACTTTCTTGTAGTGTATTCGCAGTCACAGCAAAAGGGATTTGGCAGAGATGAAATAACTGCATTCATGGGGGCTCTTTCGCCCATCCAAACAGCATTGTGCACTCTGCCCTGGATCTCTACGCCCAGTTTCAACAAGCAAACACGAATAACAAGGTCCTTGATGCCGCAGAGGTCGCAGTGCAAGAGGTCAAATGGTCGACTCCTCCGGCTGGCCTTTTCAAAGTAAATTGGGACGCAGAAACTGCATGGGTCAAAAATGCACTGGGGTGGGTGTGATAATCCGAGACGAGAATGGCTTTGTGATTGCGGCTCTTAGCAGAACGGTGGGCGTCAGTCTAGACCCACAAACGGCGGAGGTGACGGCAGCCCTACAAGCGGTGGAACTGTGCAGAGACATTGGGGTTCATGATATTATTTTAGAAGGAGACTCACTGACAGTTGTGAAAGCTATTGAATCAAGTAGTACTACCCGGCACAGGTTTGGTCAGATTATTGAAGACATCCGGGTGGTATTGAGGTCTCGAAGGTCATGGAGGGTCTGCCATACAAAACGTGGAGCTAATGGAGCAGCACATGCCCTTGCAAAATAGGCAATCCGTTGTGTAGGTGATAGAATTTGGATGGAGGATAGCCCCCTTATATTTCTCACATTGTGAGTTTAGAGCAATCTGCTCTTTCTTTGTAGAGTAGATTGCTCTACAAAGTCCAATTAGTTATTTTATTCCGTATGAATAAAGTCCAATTACTTTTCAAAAAAACAAAACACTTTGAGATGATAAAAGAATTATCTCTAACGACATTATTATTTTTTATAGGAAAAATTAATGTAGTAGGTGTAGTGGATATAATTAATAAACTAATGTCGTAGGTAGAACGAATACAAATCAGATATATAATGTGGTAGGTGGACTGGATACAAATACAATAATCAAATTCTAAGATTTGATTACAATTATGTCTCTATAAGACAATTTGTCTCTATTGAAAAGCTTCCACCAATATTTCCAGCACCAAAAAAAAAAAATCCACAACATAGTCAAAAGTATATGCATAAAGGTCCAACTTGTTCCAATAAATAATTTCCTGCTAGGCCATATGTTGTACATCAAAGCTGTTACTATTTGCATTAACTAAATATTTTATGAATTCCACTAAGCTTAACCTTTCTTTCTTTTTTTCAGGCATAAACTGTGATTTGTACGAGAGAATTTTTTTCACATTTTCCACTTTACTCTGATCTTTTTCCTTACTGGAGTTATACTGCTGCAGCCTGCAGGCTCTTGAATGTTATTTAACGTTGCCATTAATATTATGTTGGCTTTCTTAGTACGTGGTTCGTGTAAATATTGTGTGTGTAGTATATAGAGATAGATAGATAGATGAGGGGTTAGATGATGTTTAAGCATGTTGTATTACACCACTGAATTTTTTTTTTTAATTGAAAATAGTATTTTCATATGATCGAATAATCCCTAAATCCCAAGAGCCTGATTCTCCAAACATAATAACATAAAAATGATGAGAAAAAAAGGTAGAACATCTAGTAATATATTTTCTGACAAAACAAGAGGAGAAAAAAAAAATCTAAATTTAAAAACAATTACGTGGGGAGATACAAAGATTCATCACTACTACTAGCAAATTAAGATAATTTCTTAGAGAGAGAGAGAGAGAGATACCCAATCCCTTCGACCCTTTGAGCTCCTTCATGAAGCTTATGGAATAATGTGGCATTCTCCTGCAGGGCCATACGCGGATTATATAAGGGGAAAAGCAGGCTCAGAAATCTACTTCAGCTATCACTCCTCGTCGGCTTGATTGGTGTTATTAGCTTTAGCGCAAGTTGCGGAAGGATCCAAAGATGTTGGATATGTGAAAGACAATAATTGCACACTCATTGTTTTGATTAAAAAAATGAAGTCTGTCCCAATTTCAGCCCAGTCGGATTTGGACACGTTGTGGGTAAGATGGATCTACCAAAATAATGGGGATCACAAATGGTTTATCTTGTTAATTTGGCTCCAATCTGTAGGGAACTATAGGCGACACGTACAATGCACCGTGGAAAGGTCAAAAAAGAGTCCTGATATGCTGGCGTCGGACATATATTAAAAAATAAAAAAATAAAAATTCGGCTTCTTTTTTTTTTTTTTTTTTTTTAATTTTTATGAGTTAATATTTAGTTTTTAATACTTCAAAACTTGTTTTTGGATTTAAAACTAAAGGGGAAACTCCTCCTGAACTTCCAGCCGTTTTGACATACCCCCTGAATTTTCAAAATTCTCACTTAGGCTCCTGAACTTTGGTTTTCTCTCACTTTGAACCATTTTAACTTTTTATACCCATTTTACCCTAAACCAAAACTACGTCATTTTGGACTCCAAAACTACATTGTTTTGGGCTTCAAAACTACATCACTACCCAACCCAAAACGACGTCGTTTTGAGCTTCAAAACTACATCACCACCCAACCCAAAATGACGTCGTTTTGAGCATAAT